>NW_024058942.1:0-296770 GCF_016432855.1 Salvelinus namaycush
CATAGTCAGTGTAGTCAGCTCAGCCATCCCCATTGAGACTGTGTCTGTGCCTTGACCTAGGTTGGGCAAAACTAAACATGGCGGTGTTCGCCTTAGCAATCTCATTAGGATAAAGACCTCCTCCATTCCTGCCATTATTGAAAGAGATCGTGATACCTCACATCTCAAAATAGGGTTACTTAATGTTAGATCCCTCACTTCAAAGGCAGTTATAGTCAATGAACTAATCACTGATCACAATCTTGATGTGATTGGCTTGACTGAAACATGGCTTAAGCCTGATGAATTTACTGTGTTAAATGAGGCCTCACCTCCTGGTTACACTAGTGACCATATCCCGCAAAGGCGGAGGTGTTGCTAACATTTACGATAGCAAATTTCAATTTACAAAAAAGAAAATTACGTTTTCGTCTTTTGAGCTTCTAGTCATGAAATCTATGCAGCCTACTCAATCACTTTTTATAGCTACTGTTTACAGGCCTCCTGGGCCATATACAGCGTTCCTCTCTGAGTTCCCTGAATTCCTATCGGACCTTGTAGTCATAGCAGATAATATTCAAATTTTTGGTGATTTTAATATTCATATGGAAAAGTCCACAGACCCACTCCAAAAGGCTTTCGGAGCCATCATCGACTCAGTGGGTTTTGTCCAACATGTCTCTGGACCTACTCACTGCCACAGTCATACTCTGGACCTAGTTTTGTCCCATGGAATAAATGTTGTAGATCTTAATGTTTTTCCTCATAATCCTGGACTATCGGACCACCATTTTATTACGTTTGAAATCGCAACAAATAATCTGCTCAGACTCCAACCAAGGAGCATCAAAAGTTGTGCTATAAATTCTCAGACAACACAAAAATTCCTTGATGCCCTTCCAGACTCCTGCTGCCTACCCAAGGACGTCAGAGGACACAAATCAGTTAACCACTTAACTGAGGAACTCAATTTAACCTTGCGCAATACCCTAGATGCAGTTGCACCCCTAAAAACGAAAAACATTTGTCACAAGAAACTAGCTCCCTGGTATACAGAAAATACCCGAGCTCTGAAGCAAGCTTCCAGAAAATTGGAACGCAAATGGCGCCACACCAAACTGGAAGTCTTCCGACTAGCTTGGAAAGACAGTACCGTGCAGTATCGAAGAGCCCTCACTGCTGCTCGATCATCCTACTTTTCCAACTTAATTGAGGAAAATAAGAACAATCCAAAATTTATTTTTGATACTGTTGCAAAGCTAACTAAAAAGCAGCATTCCCCAAGAGAGGATGGCTTTCACTTCAGCAGTAATAAATTCATGACCTTCTTTGAGGAAAAGATCATGATCATTAGAAAGCAAATTACGGACTCCTCTTTAAATCTGCGTATTCCTCCAGGGCTTAGCTGTCCTGGATCTGCACAGCTCTGCCAGGGCCTGGGATCGGGAGAGACACTTAAGTGTTTTAGTACTATATCTCTTGACACAATGATGAAAATAATCATGGCCTCTAAACCTTCAAGCTGCATACTGGATCCTATTCCAACTAAACTACTGAAAGAGCTGCTTCATGTGCTTGGCCCTCCTATGTTGAACATAATAAACGGCTCTCTATCCACCAGATGTGTACCAAACTCACTAAAAGTGGCAGTAATAAAGCCTCTCTTGAAAAAGCCAAACCTTGACCCGGAAAATATAAAAAACTATCGGCCTGTATCGAATCTTCCATTCCTCTCAAAAATTTTAGAAAAAGCTGTTGCGCAGCAACTCACTGCCTTCCTGAAGACAAACAATGTATACGAAATGCTTCAGTCTGGTTTTAGACCCCATCATAGCACTGAGACTGCACTTGTCAAGGTGGTAAATGACCTTTTAATGGCGTCAGACCGAGGCTCTGCATCTGTCCTCGTGCTACTAGACCTTAGTGCTGCCTTTGACACCATCGATCACCACATTCTTTTGGAGAGACTGGAAACCCAAACTGGTCTACACGGACAAGTTCTGGCCTGGTTTAGATCTTATCTGTCGGAAAGATATCAGTTTGTCTCTGTGAATGGTTTGTCCTCTGACAAATCAACTGTACATTTCGGTGTTCCTCAAGGTTCCGTTTTAGGACCACTATTGTTTTCACTATATATTTTACCTCTTGGGGATGTTATTCGTAAACATAAGCTATGCGGATGACACACAGCTGTACATTTCAATGAAACATGGTGAAGCCCCAAAATTGCCCTCACTAGAAGCCTGTGTTTCAGACATAAGGAAGTGGATGGCTGAAAACGTTCTACTTTTAAACTCGGACAAAACAGAGATGCTTGTTCTAGGTCCCAAGAAACAAAGAGATCTTCTGTTAAATCTGACAATTAATCTTGATGGTTGTAAAGTCGTCTCAAATAAAACTGTGAAGGACCTCGGCGTTACTCTTGACCCTGATCTCTCTTTGACGAACATATCAAGAATGTTTCAAGGACAGCTTTTTTCCATCTACGTAACATTGCAAAAATCAGAAATGTTCTGTCCAAAAATGATGCAGAAAAATTAATCCATGCATTTGTTACTTCTAGGCTAGACTACTGCAATGCTTTACTTTCCGGCTACCCGGATAAAGCACTAAATAAACTTCAGTTAGTGCCAAATACGGCTGCTAGAATCCTGACTAGAACCAAGAAATTTGATCATATTACTCCAGTGCTAGCTTCCCTACACTGGCTTCCTGTTAAGGCAAGGGCTGATTTCAAGGTTTAACTGTTAACCTATAAAGCGTTACATGGGCTTGCTCCTACCTATCTTTCCGAGTTGGTCCTGCCGTACATACCTACACGTACGCTACAGTCACAAGACACAGGCCTCCTAATTGTCCCTAGAATTCCTAAGCCAAACAGCTGGAGGCAGGGCTTTCTCCTATAGATCTCCATTTTTATGGAATGGTCTGCCTACCCATGTGAGAGACGCAGACTCGGTCTCAACCTTTAAGTCTTTACTGAAGACTTTTCTCTCAGTAGTGTAGGAGAAAGATTAGACACATGGATAACTTATAAAGACATAAGACAGCTGAACAGTAAAATAACAGACCACATGAAGAGAAGAGACACATAGTCTGCTGATTCCATTAAGTGCATACTGACCAGACAGATAGGCGCCTAAAGTAATTGGAAACTAGACACATAGTCTGCTGATTCTTTTAAGAGATACACCTGTCAGAGAAATATGTGTTTAGGGCACTTAGACCCACTAGACATATAGTCTGACCATTCCATTACGTACATACATGTCAGACACTTAGGCGCCTGAAGCAATTGGATACACTGGGATAGAGGGTCCGGCCACCATTATAAACTAATTGAAAGCAGATGGTGGTGAATGACTTCATAGGGGGATGGGCATAAGACTAGGTGGATATAAAATGTTGGAGCGGGGTTGGGAAGCGGGGTGTGTTCCGCGGACATTCCAGATTGCTATACAATTGTAATAAAAGCATGATTTTGATTTCACAAGTTCTTGTAAGTGTTATATTTCTGAGATGATTTTCCACGACAGTAGGTCATATGATTGAGTGTAGTCTGGCCCAGGAGTGTGAAGGTGAACGGAAAGGCTCTGGAGCAACGAACCGCCCTTGCTGTCTCTGCCTGGCCGGTTCCCCTCCACTGGGATTCTCTACCTCTAACCCTATTACAGGGGCTGAGTCACTGGCTTACTGGTGCTCTTTCATGCCGTCCCTAGGAGGGGTGCGTCACTTGAGTGGGTTGAGTTACTGACGTGATCTTCCTGTCTGGGTTGGCGCCCCCCTTGGTTTGTGCTGTGGTGGAGATCTTTGTGGGCTATACTCGGCCTTGTCTCAGGATTGTAAGTTGGTGGCTGAAGATATCCCTCTAGTGGTGCGGGGGCTGTGCTTTGGCAAAGTGGGTGGGGTTATATCCTTCCTGTTTGGCCCTGTCCGGGGGTATCATCGGATGGGGCCACAGTGTCTCCTGACCCCTCCTGTCTCAGCCTCCAGTATTTATGCTGCAGTAGTTTGTGTCGGGGGGCTAGGGCCAGTTGGTTATATCTGGAGTACTCCTGTCTTATCCAGTGTCCTGTGTGAATTTAACTATGCTCTCTCTAATTCTCTCCTTCTCTCTTTCTTTCTCTCTCTCGGAGGACCTGAGCCCTAGGACCATACATCAGGACTACTGGGCATGATGACTCCTTGCTGTCCCCAGTCCACCTGGCCTTGCTGCTGTTCCAGTTTCAACTGTTTAGTCTGCAGTTATGGAACCCCTACCTGTCCCAGACCTGCTGTTTTCAACTCTTAATGATCGGCTATGAAAAGCCAACTGACATTCATTCCTGATTATTATTTGACCATGCTTGTCATTTATGAACATTTTGAACATCTTGGCTCTCTCTAATTCTCTCCTTCTCTCTTTCTTTCTCTCTCTCGGAGGAACTGAGCCCTAGGACCATACGTCAGGACTACCGGGCATGATGACTCCTTGCTGTCCCCAGTCCACCTGGCCTTGCTGCTGTCCCAGTTTCAACTGTTCTGCCTGCGGTTATGGAACCCCTACCTGTCCCAGACCTGCTGTTTTCAACTCTTAATTATCGGCTATGAAAAGCCAACTGACATTTATTCCTAATTATTATTTGACCATGCTTGTCATTTATGAACATTTTGAACATCTTGGCCATGTTCTGTTATAATCTCCACCCGGCACAGCCAGAAGAGGACTGGCCACCCCTCATAGCCTGGTTCCTCTCTAGGTTTCTTCCTAGGTTTTGGCCTTTCTAGGGAGTTTTTTCTAGCCACCGTGCTTCTACACCTGCATTGCTTGCTGTTTGGGGTTTTAGGCTGGGTTTCTGTACAGCACTTCGAGATATAAGCTGATGTACGAAGGGCTATATAAAATAAACTTGATTGATTGATTGATTGATTGAAGAGTCAATATTTGCAGTGTTGACCTTCTTTTTCAAGACCTCTGCAATCCACCCTGGTGTCAATTAACTTCTGGGCTAAAACATCCTGACTGATGGCAGCCCATTCTTGCATAATCAATGCTTGGAGTTTGTCAGAATTTGTGGGTTTTTGTTTGTCCACCCGCCTCTTGAGGATTGACCACAAGTTCTCAATGGGATTAAGGTCTGGGGAGATTCCTGGCCATGGACACAAAATATTGATGTTTCGTTCCCCCGAGCCACTTATCACGTTTGCCTTATGGCAAGGTGCTCCATCATGCTGGAAAAGACATTGTATGTCACCGAACTGTTACTGGATGGTTGGGAGAAGTTGCTCTCGGAGGATTTGTTGGTGGCATTCCTTATTCATGGCTGTGTTCTTAGGCAACATTGTGAGTGAGCCCACACCCTTGGCTGAAAGCAACCCCACACATGAATGGTCTCAGGATGCTTTACCGTTGGCATGACACAGGACTGATGGAAGCGCTCACCTTGTCTTCTCCGGACAAGCTTTTTTCCAGATGCCCCAAACAATCGAAAAGGGGATTCATCAGAGAAAATGACTTTACCCCAGTCCTCAGCAGTCCAATCCCTGTACCCTTTGCAGAATATCAGTCTGTGTGCAGATGCACTCACACCTGCCTGCTGCCATTCCTGAGCAAGCTCTGTACTGGTGGTGCCCTGATCCCGCTGCTGAATCAACTTTAGGAGACGGTCCTGGCGCTTGCTGGACTTTCTTGGGTGCCCTGAAGCCTTCTTCACAACAATTAAACCGCTCTGAAGCCTTCTTCACAACAATTGAACCGCTCTCCTTGAAGTTCTTGATGATCTGATAAATGGTTGATTTAGGTGCAATCTTACTGGCAGCAATATCCTTTCCTGTGAAGCCTTTTTTGTGCAAAGCAATGATGACGGCACATGTTTACTTGCAGGTAACCACGGGTGACAGAGGAAGAACAATGATTCCAAGCACCACCCTCCTTTTGAAGCTTCCAGTTTTGGGGGGGATTCAGTTCATTTGCATGGCAAAGAGGGACTTTGCAATTAATTACAACTCATCTGATCACTATTCATAACATTCTGGAGTATATGCAAATTGCCATCATACAAACTGAGGCAGCAGACTGTGAAAATTCATATTTGTGTCATTCTCAAAACGTTTGGCCACAACTTTACACACTTCCTTAAACATAAAATAAGTAAATAAGTAATTTTAAGTGGAAGTCCAAAACTTATTTTTACATCGAAGACACAAAGCACATCAGTAAAATCTCCCCGTTGTCGAAAGGGTTCGACACATGCTGTTTAAATGGCCCAATTTATTATTTAGACGTTCACAGATTTTCAACATTTTGACTATCGCTGATGTGATATTTTGGGTAAAGTAAAAAATAAAGTGAAATATTTGGCAAGATGTTCCTAAAACTGAGAGTAACTACAATAAACAAAAATATTAACGCAACATGTAAAGTGTTGGATGTTTCATGAGCTGAAAAAAAAGATTGCAGAATTTTTTACATCCCTGTTAGTTAACATTTATTCTTTGCCAAGATAATCCATCCACCTGACAGGTTTGGCATATCAAGCTGATTAAACAGCATGATCATTACACAGGTGCACCTTGTGCTGGGGAGAATAAAAGGCCTCTAAAATGTGCAGTTCTGTCACACAACACAATGCCACAGATGTCTCACGTTTTGAGGGAGTGTGCAACTGGCATGCTGACTGCAGGAATATCCACTGGAGCTGTTACCAGATAATTGAATGTTAAATTCTCTACCAGAAGCCGCCTCCAACGTCATTTTAGAGAATTTGGCAGTACATCCAACTGGCCTCACAACCACAGACCACATATAACGACGCCAGCCCAGGACCTCCACATCGTCTGAGACCAGCCACCCGAGTTGTATTTCTCTTTGTAATGAAGCCCTTTGTGGGGAAAAACTAATTCTGATTGGCTGGGCCTGGCTCCGCAATGGGTGGGCGTATGCCCTCCAGGGCCCACCAATGGCTGTGCCCCTGCCCAGTTATGTAAAGTCCATAGATCAGGGCCTCGTTTATTTATTTACAATCACTGACTCATATAAACTGTAAATCGTTGTTTATATTTTGGTTCAGTATACACACACAGTGCATTCGTTAAAAACTTCTCTAGGATAGGGGGCAGCATTTTCACGTTTGGATGAAAAGCATATCCAAATTAAACTGCCAGCTACTCATCCCCAGAAGATAAGATATGCATATTATTAGTAGTATTGGATAGAAAACACTCTGAAGTTTCTAATACTGTTTGAATGATGTCTGTGAGTATAACAGAACTCATATGGCAGGCGCAAACCTGAGAAAAATCCAACCAGGAAGTGGGAAATCTGAGGTTTGTATTTTTCAACTCATTGCCTATCGAATGTACAGTGTCTATGGGGTCATATTGCACTTCCTAAGGCTTCCACTAGATGTCAACAGTCTTAGAACATTGTTTGAGGCTTCTACTGTGAAGGAGGGGGGAATGAGAGCTGTTTCAACCAGAGGTCTGCCAGAGTGGCATGAGCTGGTCATGCGTCTACACGTGAGAGCGACCTGCGTTCCATTGCAATTCTAAAGACAAAGGAATTCGCTGGTTGGAACATTATTGAAGATTTATGTTAAAAAAATCCTAAAGATTGATTCTATACATCGTTTGACATGTTTCTACGAACTGTAACATACATTTTTGAACTTTTCATCGGAACTTTCGCCTGGACTTGCCCGCGCCTCGTGAGTTTGGATTTGTTTACCAAACGCGCTAACAAAAGGCGGTATTTGGACATAAATGTTGGACTTTATCGAACAGAACAAACATTTATTGTTGAACTGGGATTCCTGGGAGTGCATTCTGATGAAGATCATCAAAGGTAAGTGAATATTTAAAACGCTATCTCTGACTCAACAACATTGTGGGTATCTGCATGGCTTTTGTCTGAGCGCCGTACTCGGATTATTGCATGGTTTGCTTTTTCCGTAAAGCTTTTTTGAATTCTGACACAGCGGTTGCATTAAGGAGAAGTATATCTATAATTCTGTGCATAATACTTGTATCTTTTATCAACTTTTACATGTTTATTATGAGTATTTCTGTAAATTGATGTGCCTCTGAAAATTTGCCGGATGTTTTCGATGCACAACATTACTCACCATAAAGCGCCAATGTATACTGAGATTTTTGGATATAAATATGAACTTTATCGAACAAAACATACATGTATTGTGTAACATGAAGTCCTATAAGTGCCATCTTATGAAGATCATCAAAGGTTAGTGATAAATTTAATTTAATCTATATTTCTGCTTTTTGTGACTCCTCTCTTTGGCTGGAAAATGGCTGTGTGTTTTTGTGACTAGGCTCTGACCTAACATGGTCCGCTTTCGCTGTAAAGCTTTTTTTGTAGATTAACAAGAAGTTAAGCTTTAATTTGGTGTATTGCACTTGTGAATGCATCAAAGTTACATATTTCTAAAAAATATTTTTGAATTTAGCGCTCTGCCTTTTCAGCGGAATGTTGTCGAGGGGTTCCACTAGCCATAAGAAGTTTTAAGACTCCATAATGTTTCATCATTAGATGCTACAGACCTCCTTCAAGACTCCATAATGTTTCATCATTAGATGCTACAGACCTCCTTTAAGACCCCATAATGTATAATCATTAGATGCTACAGACCTCCTTCAAGACTCCATAATGTTTCATCATTAGATGCTACAGGCTACAAATCAACAATGGGTGTAATATGAATCTTTACCACTTGTTCTGTAATATGAGTAGTATTCGGATTTCATTCAAACATTTCTTACATGAATATTGAAAATATAAATGTTGATTTTTGTATATATTGTTGAATATAATATACTGTAAGGGTATATCAATTCCAGGATCTCTGCTAGTGTTAAAGTTATGGGCCATTATATACAGAGAAATTGTGGCGAAATCCTGCACGACTACGCTAAACTTGCCACGGTTTTGAAAATAGAATTCAGTGGTTCTGCGACTCGCAAACACGACAGCTCGTTGGCTAACAATATCAGACAAGCTCAAAATGAACACCCACAGACCTACTATCACCTGCTTCGTTCAGCTTACTTTGGCATGCTCACTGAAACGGGAATGGAAGACCTATTACCATTCAAACAACTGTTTCTGTCAAACATCTACTTCATCAACTACTTGGGCCCTACTGCCCACATTGGGTTGCCAATCTCGACGCTCTGAGAGCTTGTAAGCACCGCTTTTGAAGCATCAAAAGCAAGCCGGGCTAAGAGCCCGGACACCTAGACTTTCGAGCTTAGGCGGGAACCATCACTCCAATTAGAAGGTGCAGCATTAGGGACAGGTGCGGTAAAAGATGACGATCAAAGGGGGTGGCAACCAAGTAATCACCACACTGACAACCACTGCAGTAACAATAGCTATGATGAACGTCCCCAATCTAACAGGTCCCGTAGAGATCAACTTGGCCGATATGTCCCTGCGCCTAACCCTCACAAAGGGTCAGGACACAAGAGTAACAAGCGCAACAAAGTGTTCAACAATGATCTAAACCCTAAGCGAAATGATATAGAAACTCTGATAAGAGATGTACTGCATCGTAAGAAATTTGAGAAAGAGGACAACATAACTAGGCGTAAAATTGTTGGGAACCAAGTCAGCCGAAACTAACGCAATTCGAGAGGACGTCAACATTTCCATTACCCCCGCCCCCACTCCAATCCCTGTCCAGGGACCACTCGTTCTAGATAAGCAGCTTTGCAACAGATGATTCCTCTCCCATTCCGATAGAGGACCCACTGGGTCACATAGGTGAGTTATCCGTCTTGGAAATCGACACAGATTACAAACCGCTCGGTACTCCCAACCCACTCCATTATGTTGGGGATATGATGAGAAAACCCAACTCGAACAGGCCATACCTTAGAACAGTCCTGGAGGACTGTTTGACCTGTCACGCTCTGATAGATTCGGGTTTGACAATTTCACTCATATCCGAAACCTTGCTGGATGAACTAAAAGGGGCAGTGGACCCAACAAACCGTTGGTTGAAAACGGAACGTTGCGACACGAAGCTTCGGGTTTCACCGAAGTTACCTCGCCACTAACCAAGTGTCTCCTACTTAAACTCAACTTCGAAAGCGATTACCATCGACATCGAACGGATGCTTATTGGGATAGATTTAATTGACCGTTTGGTACCACTAATGGATTGGAAAACCAACCAAATCTGGTGACAAATATGTATGCCAACTCCGTTGACTTCCCCGCATTCTTCCAAGGCTACCTGTCATACATTGCGCAACGGCGTGGGTTCGACGTCAGCATCTGCCACAAACCCGGTGAACGTGGTCATGAGTTTGCCATTGGTGACAAATGACAAGGTGAGTTCAACTCGGAACTTAACCGAACATGAGGTTTTCCTGTGTGGCTTGGGTGATTCACCAGCAGACACATACCGACCTCCTCTGATAGGGGGCGTGTGCCTAAACGGCACTATGGTTGAGGATGCCAGACTGGCAACCTTGTCAGAAAAATCTGCAATCAGTTTGGAAATGTTAAACGATGCTTGTGTAAATGTGAATTTCAGAGTATTTCTGTTATATGATGTGACTCTCTGCAATTTCTCCGGATATTTTGGAGGCATTTCTGAACATGGTGCCAATGTAAACTGAGATTTTTGGATATAAATATGCACATTATCGAACAAAACATACATGTATTGCGTAACATGATGTCCTATGAGTGTCATCTGATGAAGATCATCAGAGGTTAGTGATTAATTTTATCTCTATTTCTGCTTTTTGTGACTCCTATCTTTGGCTGGAAAAATGTCTGTGTTTTTTTGACTTGGTGGTGATCTAACATAATCATATGTTGTGCTTTCGCTGTAAAGCATTTTTGAAATCGGACACGATGGGTAGATTAACAAGATGTTTATCTTTCATTTTCTGTATTGGACTTGTTAATGTGTGAAAGTTACATATTTCAAAAAAATATTTTGGAATTACCCGTGCTGCCTTTTCAGCGGAATGTTGTCGAGGGGTTCCGCTAGCGGAACGCATGTCCTAGACAGGTTTAAGGGGTATTTGTGTGTAGATTGAATCAGGCTGTAACGTAACAAAATATGAAAAAGGGGTCTGAATACTTTCCGAAGGCACTGTATGTAGCCATGTTATGAAGTATGAAAAGGCTTGTTCAGTCACATGTCATGAATTCACTATGACATCATCATATTTATATACATTTATATCAATACAAAGTGTTTCAGACATAAATAAACAATTCCAGGTGAAAGCCAAAGGCCATAGCTGTAATACAATAACAAACTGGCAAAGCAGCAGAGCGAGGCCCGCATCCAGCAACGTCACGAGTCACGCAGCTGTTTCAGGACAGCACTACAGGGAGAGAGAAAACTCCACTGGACTAGTTTCAATGTATGGAATCACTTCAGAGTTTCTGGATTTTGGGTAAACTTCTCCTTTAACCTCACTAGGGTAGGGGGCAGCATTCGGAATTTTGGATGAAAAGAGTGCCCAAAGTAATCTGCCTGCTACTCAGGCCCAGAAGCTAGGATATGCAAATTAGTAGATTTGGATAGAAACCACTCCAAAGTTTCTAAAACTGTTAAAATAATGTCTGTGAGTATAACAGAACTGAAATGGCAGGTGAGAACCTGAGGAAAATCCATCCAGGAAATGCTTTTATTTGAAATGCCTGTTTTTCCATTGAAAGCCTATCCACCATACAAAGACTTATGACGCAGGTCACTATCTCTATTGCTTCCTCAACATGTGGCCAGTCTTTAGGCATTGTTTCAGGCTTTTACTCTGAAAAATGAGGGAGAAACAGCACGTTCAATGAGTGTACAGTGGAAATTTCCAGCCATGAGCCCAGCGCATGATCGGGAGGGCGCATTTCTTGTTTCTCCTTTTCTATTCACGAAGCTTTTGTCCAGTTGAAATATGATCGATTATTTATGACAAAAACAATGAGGCTGGATTATAAACATTGTTTGACATGTTTCTATGAAATTTTATGGTACTTTTCAGATTTTTCGTCTGACTGCTGTGACCGCGCTTTGTTCCAATGTATTACTGAACATAACGCGCAAAGAAAACGGAGGTTTTTGGACATAAAGAGTGACTTTATCGAACAAAACAAACATTTATTGTGTAACATGGAGTCTTCGGAGTGCAACCATATGAAGATCAAAGGTAAGTGATACATTTTAATGCTATTTCTGGCTTTTGTTACTCTTCTTCTTGGCTGCTAACTGTTTGTAATGATTTGTCATTAAGGCATCATTGAGATGCTTTAATCATTGAGGTTTTAAAGCATCATTGAGAAATAATGAATTGAAGTTGGAACATTTGTGACATTTGTAGACTAGAGATTAAGAATGTTGGGCCATTAACCGAGAAGTCGCTGGTTCGAATCCGCACGCCCCCCAAGGTAGAAAAAAGCTGCCGTTCTACCCTTGAGCAAGGCAGTTAACCCCCAACAACTGCTCCCCGGGCGCCGATAACGTGGACGTCGATTAAGGCAGCCCCCGCACCACTCTGATTCAGAGGGGTTGGGTTCAATGCGGAAGACACATTTAGGGTGAATGGATTCAGTTGTGACTGACTAGATATCCCCTTTCCTTTCCCATCCCAGTCCTCCTTTAAGACTCCATAATGTTTCATCATTAGATGCTACAGTCCTCCTTTAAGAGAGATCTTTGATGGAAACCTGCTCCAGAGCAGAACCTGCTGCTTGAACAGAGTTCCGAGTATCGGGTCTGAATACTTAAGTAAATGTAATATTTCAGTTTTGTATTTTTTGATAAATTAGCAAAATTATCAAACAAAATGTTTTTGCTTTGTCAGTATGGGGTATTGTGTTTTTAGAAAAAGGCTGTAATGTAACAAAATGTGGAAAAAGTCAAGGGGTCTGAATACTTCCAGGAGGCACTGTACTCTCCGATAGCAACGGCCAATAGCAGACCACTTCCTATATCAGGGACATAGTCGCTCCCGTCTTCCATGTGTGAAAGGTAACCTGGTGAATATCATAGAATAAGGGTTCTGTTAGGTAACCTGGTGAATATCATAGAATCAGGGTTCTGTTAGGTAATCTGGTGAATATCATAGAATCAGGGTTCCGTAAGGGAACCTTCAGTTCTATTTCAGTGACTCGTTAGTCTCTCACTATGGGGATATAGTCAACTACCATACAGCTCATATCCTCTCTGATGCCAAGTCTAGACAGGATCATCCCTCAGAGGTCCCCACTCTACTCACCGTATGTGTAGTGATGTCCAGTCAGTAGAACCTCATGGAGGTACATCACCACAACATGCTGCATTACAGATCTCTTGAACAGAGATGCCTTTGAACAATGCCTATGTTGTAGCCATTCCTCTGGTGGATTGAGCCATCAAGCCCTCCGGAGGTGTCAGATCCTTGCTACTATAGAACCTCATGAAGATATGGGGGTGTAACTCATTATACGGATATAATGGCTAAAGTAAAGCCGTTTTAAACAAGATAAATCTAATTTCTATTCTTTCCAGCGGCTCCAACAGCAGAAATGGCCTCAAGCAAAACATAAAAATCCCAGGATGGGACTAGCTGTTTGGGTACTGGGCGTAGGTGACCCTTCATAAAACAACAGATCAGGGGGTGTTCCACTGTATAGTTGTTGCAGCCTAAATGGCAGCCAAATATACATTTATAGTTGAAAGGGCTTTCCTTCATCAGAAAGCAGAGTAGCTCTGAAACAGAGCAACAAAGAGACTGATTTGTTTCTGATCTCACCATCTGTTAAATACACTGTGCTATAGTAATTATTGTGCTATAGTGAGTGTGTGGCTCTAGAACTCTGAATATAGTTCATTCTCAAGGAGAGCAGTCACGTGTGTTGAGAAGCAGAGGATCACTGGTTTGAGCCCGGAATGGGGACAGTGGAGGAAACTAAACTGTTAGAAGCACACTGGCGTCAGTTACACATTTTATTAATAAAGTTAGTCATTTCCAAATGAACCATGTTCTTTAAGGTCAATATGTTGGAGTTCAGGCTTTACTTGACCTGTTAAAGTAGGAAATGAAATGAACTTTGTCCATTACAGAGACAGAGGTCAAGACAAAAAAAGGAGCTGGTTTTATAATATATATATGCCATCTTTAACAAGTTGTGTAGATCAGATGTTAATGAAGCAATACAGACCACATTGAAGTGTCTGGAGTTTAGTTTGTGTGTTCTACAGTCTTGTAAAGATAGGGGGGGGGGGGGGGGGGTTGACTGGGACAGACAATGTAACATCTATGTTTTTAGGAAAAGGTTTTGTAAAACATGCACCTTACATCAGATCATCTTGAAACTTTCTCTCTAAAGGTACCTTTCATTAAGGTTTTATATGGTCTATTGGTTTCTTTGTTTTCATTGGCAGAATCCTTTTTCAGTGTTATGATATTCATAACATCCATATCCACCAGTCTATCTTCCTGTCAACTAGCAGAACTCTGCTGGTTGTCCTGGTAACAGATACCAGTCTATCTTCCTGTCAACTAACAGAACTCTGCTGGTTGTCCTGGTAACAGATACCAGTATATCTTCCTGTCAACTAACAGAACTCTGCTGGTTGTCCTGGTAACAGATACCAGTCTATCTTCCTGTCAACCAACAGAGCTCTGCTGGTTGTCCTGGTAACAGATACCAGTGGGCAGATCTATTTTATTTGTTCAAACTAAACTACAGCACTTACTTTGATGAGTCAAATCTGATCCTTTCTTCTCTTCTCCTCCTCTCACAGTTCCACTCAGCCCCGTTGTTTTCCTGCAGTCCACCAGCAGCACAGACAACCTCTTCATACCCAGCAGTAAGGTGCTACCGGAAGAGGCATGACACGGGGACTCCGGGAGGGAGGAAGGGCTAGCGTTGTCCTGGTAACCATAAAGAGGGGACACATATCATTATGGATGCTTATGTCACCGCTGTCATGAAGTGCTTTACAGAAACCCAGCCCAGACCCTGATAAAGCAAGCTGTATGCTAGACCAGACCAAGCTGTACCATCTGGTGTTCTGATCTGGAGAGACTCTTCTCTGACTCATCAGCATCAGGATGTTGTTGAGGCTCCCCAGAGGATCCACAATAGTCATGTCTCTCTCCTGTGTGAATGAGAACATCAAACAGATAGTGAACTTACGACCGTCTATTATAATCATCGGGTCTTACAAGAGGCATTAATCTCTCTAAACAGCCTAAAACGCAAATGTTAAAGGGTCGTGCCACTAAATGGGTCCCTTTTGCATCCCTTTGATATTTTAAGTATAAATTATGCTCCAACATTGCATTTTAAAAGCCTGTTATACTAGATGAGATGCACTTTAATGTAGACCACATGGATAATTTAATAAATCTAATTTAAAAGTCCCCAAAATATATGTACCAATGGCAGATTAAAACTAACAAAGGCAGATGGCCCCTTTAACAATTCCTACAGTACTGAACAACATATCCAAGTGTAGAACTTCAGTAGAATGCCCCTTAAAACCCCCACCTTAGTTCAACAACGGAATAGTGTGTGACTCTGTTTTTAAGACAGTACTCACTGGTGTTAATCTGATATTCTGTCTCCTCCTCTTTCACTCCCAAGACGTCTTCCTTCTTCACCTCTACTGAGATAGCATCCTCTTCCTCTCTAAAAGGTTCTTCCTCGGTTTCCTCTATAACATCCTCTTCTTCTTTCACGACAATGTTCAGCCTCAGAGCTTCTTTCTGCATACAGCAGACCTCTTCTTCTTTAACGGGGGAGGAGTAGTTTAGTGAGCTCATGGTCTGGGATGTTAGAATTAGCGACTAGCCTAGTGCTAGGCTCAGTATCAATCTTTAACAAGTTTGCAAATTGAACAAGCAAATTAGGTTAAAGTTAAGCAGTTGATACGTCAACTGAAATTTGTTTAAAACACTGAGATTAGCTAATGTACATTAACATGGTCTAAAACGTCAATATTTCAGTGTTATGTTGGCTAGCAAGCTACCGAGGTGGTTGAAAGAGTAGCCGCGTTGTTGTTCCTGAAGAAGCGTCCGGTCCAGTCCATTATACGTCACGCAAGAATCAACACCTGAAAGACGCATATCCCCGTCTGCTGGCTGGAGTGGGTAACGCAGTTTGGAAACAACAGTTACTACACTTTCTGTATTGGAAAAAACGTCAAAATAATTTAACAATAAGCTGATATATTGTAAATGATGAATACATACTTCTATGAATAGGTAGTGTTTAAATAAACATTTGCTCTGTTCATTTTTCACATTCGTTTTCATCTAGATGTGACGGTACTATTCCCTTAAAGCTACGCTCTTTAAGATACAAATCATCCTGTAAACCAGGGGTGGGCAACTCCAGTCCTCGGGGGCCTGATTGGTGTCACACTTTTTCTCCATCGCTAGCAAACACAGCTGATTAATCAAACTGCATCCTAAACTGAAGATTATGATTAGGTGGTTATTGGAGTCTGGTGTGTTAGCTGGGGCTGGAAGCTATCATCCCTTATTGATGTCACTAGTTAAATCCCCTTCAATCAGTGTAGATGAAGGGGGGAAGACAGGTTAAATAAGGCATTTTAGGCCTTGAGACAAATGAGACATGGCTTGTGTATGTGTGCCATTCAGACGGTGAATGGGGAAAACAAAATATTTAAGTGTCTTTGAACGGGGGATGGTAGTAGGTCCCAGGCGCCGGTTTGTGTCAAGAACTGCAATGCTGCTGGGGTTTTCCAGCTCAACGGTTTCCCATGTGTACCAAGAATCATCCAACACCCAAACAGTGGTGTTTAAGATGAGGCAGAACGATTTGTTTTTTCATGAGCATGGCCTTAATTCTATTACAGCATATTGGATGACTGTCATTCATATTCCATTCACCCTGTTCAAGGGAACAGCGATAGGTTTTGGCTACTACATGATACTAGAATTTTCCCTATACCCATCATGAGATTGCTACAACCTAGCCTATGAATGAAAGTTTAGAATGTAGGTGCACACAGGTCGAGATACGTTTTTTAGGTGACAGACAGTGACACATGGACATCCTGACCGGTTGCATCACCGCCTGGTAAGGCAACTGCTCGGCATCTGACCATAATGCACTACAGAGGGTAGTGAACATCACTGGGGCCAAGCTTCCTGCCATCCAGGACCTATATAAAGAAAGACACAAAAATTGTCAGTCACCCAAGTCATAGACTGTTTTCTCTGCTCCCGCACGTCAAGCGGTACCGGAGCACCAAGTCTAGAAACAAAAGGCTCCTTAACAGCTTCTACCCCCAAGCCATAAGACTGCTGAACAATTAATCAAATGGCCACCTGGACTATTTACATTGACCCCACCTCCATTTGTTTTGTACACTGCTGCTACTTGCTGTTTATTATCTATGAAATGTCACTTCACCCCGACCTACATGTACAAATTACCTCGACTAACCTGTACCCCCGCACATTGACTCGGTACCAGTACCCCCTGTATATAGCCTTGTTATTGTTATTTTATTGTGTTACTTTTTATTATTTTTTACTTTTGGTCATTTGCTCATTTTCTTAACTTTTCTTGAACTGTACTGTTAGTTAAGGGCTTGTGAGTAAGCAATTCACTGTAAGGTCTACACTTGTTGTATTCGCGCATTTGACAAATAAAGTTTGATTTTATTTAACAAATTCAGGTATGTTTATCCCGTTTTTTTCTGTTTAAGAAACGTTTGTCTCTAGAGAGTTGAAAACAGCAGGTCTGGGACAGGTAGCACCTCCGGTGAACAGGTCAGGGCTCCATAGCCGCAGGCAGAACAGTTGAAACTGGAGCAGCAGCACGGCCAGCTGGACTGGGGACAGCAAGGAGTCATCATGCCAGGTAGTCCTGAGGCATGGTCCTAGGGCTCAGGTCCTCCGAGAGAGAGAAAGAAAGAAAGAAAGAAAGAAAGAAAGAAAGAAAGAAAGGGAGAAAGAGAGAGAGAAAGAGAGAGAGAGAGCATACTTAAATTCACACAGGACACCGGATAAGACAGGAGAAATACTCCAGATATAACAGACTGACCCCAGCCCCCCGACACATAAACCACTGCAGCATAAATACTGGAGGCTGAGACAGGAGGGGTCAGGAGACACCGTGGCCCCATCCGATGATACCCCCGGACAGGGCCAAACAGGCAGGATATAACCCCACCCACTTTGCCAAAGCACAGCCCCCACACCACTAGAGTGATATCTTCAACCACCAACTTACCATCCTGAGACAAGGCCGAGTATAGCCCACAAAGATCTTCGCCATGGCACAACCCAATGGGGGGTGCCAACCCATGAATACGGCTGCACAGTATTGTCTCTTCTCGATGGCGGTTATAATATTGATTAGTACCTTGAGCGGGGTTGAGGTGCACCCATGACCAGCTCGGAAACCACATTGCACAGCGGAGAAGGTTCATGCTGAAAGAGTTCTGATAGGTTGGAGGATGTCCTCCGGAAGTTGTCATAATTACTGTTTAAGTCTATGGAAGCCTTGAGAACCATGAGCCTCCTAGGTTTTGTATTTTGTACATTTGTGGCCTGCTGGAGGTCATTTTGCAGGGCTCTGGCAGTGCACCTCCTTGCACAAAGGCGGAGGTAGCGGTCCTGCTGCTGGGTTGTTGCCCTCCTACGGCCTCCTCCACGTCTCCTGATGTACTGGCCTGTCTCCTGGTAGCGCCTCCATGCTCTGGACACTACGCTGACAGACACAACAAACCTTTTTGCCACAGTTCGCATTGATGTGCCATCCTGGATGAACTGCACTACCTGAGCCACTTGTGTGGGTTGTAGACTCCGTCTCATGCTACCACTAGAGTGAAAGCACCGCCAGCATTCAAAAGTGACCAAAACATCAGCCAGGAAGCATAGGAACTGAGAAGTGGTGTGTGGTCACCACCTGCAGAACCATTCCTTTTTTGGGGGTGTCTTACTAATTGCCTATAATTTCCACCTTTTGTCTATTCCATTTGCACAACAGCATGTGAAATTTATTGTCAATAAGTGTTGCTTCCTAAGTGGACAGTTTGATTTCACAGAAGTGTGATTGACTTGGAGTTACATTGTGTTGTTTAAGTGTTCCCTTTATTTTTTTGAGCAGTGTATATATAAAGAAAATATTGCATGACCAAAAGCACAATTCTATTTTTGTAAAAATGAGACAAGTGTACGAGCATATGTGTGTTCTCTCATGAACTTTAAGTAGCCTGTATTTGATGTGATATACTCCTTTCGAGACAGGATTGTGTCACGGCCCAGATCTGGGGAAGTGGACCAAAACATTTCTGCAGCATTGAAGGTCCCCATCATCTTAAAAGGAAGAAGTTTGAAACCACCAAGACCCTTCCTACTGCTGGCTGCCCGGCCAAACTGAACAATCGGGGGAGAAGGGCCTTGGTCAGGGAGGTGACCAAGAACCCAATGGTCACTCTGACAGAGCTCCTCTGTGGAGATGGGAGAACCTTCCAGAAGGACAACCATCTCTGCATCACTCCACCAAGCAGGACGTTATGGTAGAGTTGCCAGACGGAAGCCACTCCTCAGTAAAAGGCACATGAAAGCCAGCTTGGAGTTTGCCAAAAGGCACCTAAAGGACTATCAGACCATGAGTAACAAAATTCTCTGGTCTGATGAAAGCCAAGGGTCACGTCTGGAGGAAACCTGGCACCATTCCTACGGTGAAGCATGGGGTTGGCAGCATCATGCTGTGGGGATGTTTTTCAGCGGTATGGACTGGGAGACTCGTCAGGATCGAGGGAAAGATGAACGGAGCAAAATACAGAGAGATAATTTTTGAAAACTTGCTCCAGAGCACTCAGGACCTCAGACTGGGGCAAAGGTTAACCTTCCAATAGGACAACGACCCTACGCACCAAGCCAAGACAATGCAGGAGTGGCTTTGGGAGATATCTCTGAATGTTCTTGAGAGGCCCAGCCAGAGGCCGGATTTGAACCCGATTTAACATCTCTGGAGAGACCTGAAAATAGCTTTGTAGTGACACTCCCCATCCAACCTGACAGAGTTTGAGAGGATCTGCAGAGAAGAATGGGAGAAACATGAGGCTCCTGCTGCTGCTGTCCTCAAGGGCAAATTGACAGATTTTTCACCTAGTTGTCTTTGGGATTCAAACCAGAGATCTTTCGGTTACTGGCCCAACACTAGTAACCGCTAGGCTACCTGCAGCAGGAGCCCCATGTTTTCAGGAGAGCCCACCTTTATTTTTCCCTCATTATGAACATTCATATTGGTCAACAGTCAACCTATTGTGTGTATTGAACATTCATATTGGACTGTAGCAGCTAGCTAACTGGCTACTGATCAACCTATTGTGTGTATTGAACATTCATATTGGACTGTAGCAGCTAGCTATCTGGCTACCGATCAACCTATTGTGTGAATTGAACATTGGACAGCCTTACCTATAGAGTAGCACCACCACCCATCAGCCCATTCTCTTCTTGACATCAAAGCTCCAGTGTATTGTTGGTATAGTTTTTGATGAATAATAATTCAAATTGTGAAAATAGAAGTGTACAATTTATATATATATATATTTAATCAACTTTAAGATACTGTTTGCCTCTATGCAGATGTAGAAGCTGAATAGGAATATACATTAGCAATAAATAGTTGATTGTTCTTTTTTCACATCATACTAAGAATACTGAGCCACAACCTGTAAATGTGACCATACTATTCCTTTAAAGCCCCTCTGTCAGATATAAATCATCAGAGTGGGAAACCAACTGACATGGAAACAATGGAGCAAATGTATCACTTTTAGAGGGGTGTATTTTAACATCAGATAGAACTACTCAGACATTCCAAATATCACTTGATTATCAGAGGGGTTATTATGACATCAGATAGAACTACTCAGACATTCCAAATCAGGCTTCATCCATATCATGAAGGTGGATATTTATCCAACCATTTCAAAAGTAATGACCGGGCTGACGGAAACAGGATATGCCTTTACAATTTTATAAATGCCGACAGACAATTTGTTTGTTCGTTTTACATGGTGGGATCATTTTGTGTCAGTAAACGTTTATGAGCGAGAAATGGTGGAAACTCCTTCATGCGCAAATATTTATATAATAACCATCATATCGAAGTTAACTTGAAGTCATGTGATGATATGTTGATTGGTCCTCCCTCTACGACTTGGGAACCCATGCAGTTTATTAGGCTACAGATGAAATAAGTTATGAACTTCACAGGGTGGTGAAACTGCATGTGATGAGCTTGATGCTCCTTTCCAATATTGTTTTGTACATATTTAAGAATATTCACATGAAAATCTGTCGCAAATTGCACGGAAACTTAGCTACGAAGGTGGATATTGATCCAACACCTGCTGTTTATTCAAACCAGCCCACTGGGCACAGACGTCAGTTCAACATCTAGTTTCTATTTACATTTCTTTGAGTCGTGAATTCAACATGAAATCAACACAAAATGTCACCTGTCATTGGATTTAGCTTACAAGTTGGGTGAAAAATAAAGATTACTGATGTTGACGGCTTTTTACAAATCCAATCAGTTTTCTGCATTGATCTAACATCACATGGATTTGTTTTGTAGAAATGACGTGGAAACAATGTTTATTCAACCAGTGGGAGGCTTGTAAATGCCCCCAGGAAAGGAAAACAAAGAACTCTTCATTGAGACAATGATAAACACCAATCCGTGGGAGAGTTGTGGTGGATATTATAAAATAAGGATCTGCTGGAGTCCAAGTCAAACCAAGATTCTTTATTTCTGAGCTCAGAGAGAATAACAGTTACACAGCGCAGTGTAGACAGTCTGAATTCCTGAAGCATTGGGTGATGGGCACATATCTTTATAGTTTTCTGTTCCTGGGAGGGACTTTATTCATACAAGGATGCAGGTGCAGCTGGTTTGCAACACAGGATGATACTCCCAGGAACAGGAGATTATAATAGGACAGTTTCACAAGGTTAGTCACATACTCAGTTATATGGACACATACAATTAACATTTTCCATTACAGAGTCTGTGAACATTTTTTTTTTTTTAATAAATTTTATCCCCTTTTCTCCCCAATTTTCGTGGTATCCAATCGCTAGTAATTACAATCTTGTCTCATCGCTACAACTCCCGTACGGGCTCGGGAGAGACGAAGGTCGAAAGCTATGCGTCCTCCGAAGCACAACCCAACCAAGCCGCACTGCTTCTTTAACACAGCGCGCCTCCAACCCGGAAGCCAGCCGCACCAATGTGTCGGAGGAAACACCGTGCACCTGGCCCCCCTTGGTTAGCGCGCACTGCGCCCAGCCCGCCACAGGAGTCGCTGGAGCGCGATGAGACAAGTAAATCCCTACCGGCCAAACCCTCCCTAACCCGGACGACGCTGGCCCAATTGTGCGTCGCCCCACGGACCTCCCGGTCGCGGCCGGCTGCGACAGAGCCTGGGGGCGAACCCAGAGACTCTGGTGGCGCAGTTAGCACTGCGATGCAGTGCCCTAGACCACTGCGCCACCCGGGAGGCCCCAGTCTGTGAACATTTTAATTTCATTAAATCATCAGTGGACCAACAATGCAAATGTAAACAATGGAACAAATGCATCACATCCAAATATCACTGTATTATCTGTAGTGCTGGAGGAAAGACACCCAGATAAACACAAACACAGAGTTTAAAAAAGGACCATTTAAACCCATGGAATCTGATCTACTCTATATTCAAACTGACAGACTCCATATTCAATTCATGTTTTCTAATAAAAACATACAAATATTTGTTTGAGTATACTTTGTACAATTCAATTTCATATGGTAAAAACATTACCAGTCAACAATATAAGACAACGGGAGCACTGTGTATGTTCTCTGATGAATTTTAAGTCAATGAGATGTGAAATATCAATATACACGCTAAGAGAAGTAATTTCTCTCTCCTGTGTGGATTCTCTAATGACCTTTAAGTGACTATGAGCAGTGATAAGGCTTTTCCCCTGTGTGTATTCTCTCATGTCGTTTTAGGTCCCCTAACTGGGTAAAACACTTTCCACACTGGGAGCAGTGAAAAGGCTTCTCCCCTGTGTGTATTCTCTCATGTTTTTTCAGCTAGCTTTTCTGGTTAAAACTCTTTCCACACTGGGAGCAATGGTAAGGCTTCTCCCCATTGTGTATTCTCTCGTGTTGTTTAAGCTCCCATAAGAGGTAACAACCCTTTCCACACTGGGAGCAGTGGTAAGGCTTCTCCCCTGTGTGTATTCTCTCATGTCGTTTCAGGTCCCCAAACTGGTTAAAACACTTTCCACAGTGGGAACACTGGTGTCGTCTTGACGTCCCTGGCTCTGGTTCCTCTGAGTTTGTTCTTTCTCCTGCCAAAGACAGTGTGTTTTTTTAAATAGAGACCCGAATGAAACCTCCACATGATAAAACGGCCTTGCTACGAGGGTAAATCCTAATCAGATCCCTCAATAACCTGAGGCCAGTTTTAACAATCTTAGTGGGATTTTAAAAGAAATGTTGTCGAGCTTCCTGGTAATTACTAATAATATGTTAACATTACTTATTTTATTCATTCTGTTTTACAAGTCAGAACACAAAAAACTAAACAGTTCTAGGACACTGAAGACACAGACGTCGCTGGATTCCAATCGAGCACGTGGTTCTAAATATCTAACTTCATAGCTGTATGATACAGAATGTGACCTACGCACTTCCTTAAACATAAAATAACTTAAGAACATAACATCTCCCCGTTTGACACGCTATTTAAAAATGGCCCAGTTTGTTATTTAGACGTTGACAAATTTTCAACATTTTGACTGTTACTGATGTCATGACAGTTTGGGTAAAGTAAAAAATACGGTGAGATATTTTGGGTAGACATTCCTAAAACTGATAGTAACTATATATAGTAAGTTTATATACAGCCATATTTTAAAGTCTGAAAAGGCTTGTTCATTCACATGAATTCACTATGACAGCAGATGTTCCTAAAACTGATAGAAACTACACTGTACACAAATATAAACTCAACATGTAAAGTGTTGGTTCGATGTTTCATGAGCTGAAAAAAAAGATCGAATTTTCCCATATGTACAAAAAGCTATTTTCTCTCAAATATTCACATCCCTGTTCGTGAACATTTATCCTTTGCCAAGATAATCCATCCATCTGACAGGTGTGGCATATCAAGAATCTGATTTAACAGCATTATCATTACACAGGTGCACCTTGTGCTGGGGACAATAAAAGGCCGCTAAAATGTGCAGTTTTGTCACACAACAATGCCACAGATGTCTCAGAGGGAGCGGGCAATTGGCATGCTGACTGCAGGAATGTCCACTGGAGCTGTCGCCAGGGAATTTAATGTACAGTACCAGTCAAAAGTTTGGACTAACCTACTCATTCAAGGGGTTTTCTTTATATTTACTATTTTATACATTGTAGAATAATAGTGAAGACATCAAAACTATGAAAAAATACATGGACTCATGTTGTAACCAAAAAAGGGTTACATCAAAATATATATTAGATTCTTCAAGGTAGCCACCCTTTGCCTTGACGGCAATGCACACTCTTCTCTCAACCAGCTTCACCTGGAAGGCTTTTCCAACAACAGTCTTGAAGGAGTTCCCACATATGCTGAGAACTTGTTGGCTGCCTTCCCTTCACTCTGCGGTCTAACTCATCCCAAACCATTTCAATTTGGTTGAGGTCGGGGGATTGTGGAGGCCAGGTCATCTGATGCAGCACTCCATCACCCTCCGTCTTGGTCAATTATCCCTTACACCACCTGGAGGTGGTGTAGGGATACATTGTCCTGTTGAAAAACAAATGATAGTCTAACTAAGCACAAACCAGATGGGGTGGCATATCGCTGCAGAATGCTGTGGTAGCCATGCTGGTTAAGTGTGCCTTGAATTCTAAATAAATCAGTGTCAACAACAAAGCACACGCACACCATCACACCGCCTCCTCCTTGCTTCACGGTGGGAACCACACATGCGGAGATCATCCGTTCACCTACTTGCGTTTGAAACCAAAGATCGCAAATTTGGACTCATCAGACCAAAGGACAGATATCCACCAGTCTAATGTCCCTTGATCGTGTTTCTTGGTGCAAGCAAGTCTCTTCTTGTTGGTTTCCTTTAGTAGTGGTTTCCTTCAGTAGTGGTTTCCTTTAGTAGTGGTGTCCTTTAGTAGTAGTGGCCTTTAGTAGTGGTGGCCTTTAGTAGTGGTGGCCTTTAGTAGTGGTGTCCTTTAGTAGTGGTTTCCTTCAGTAGTGGTTTCTTTCAGTAGTGGTTTCCTTTAGTAGTGGTTTCCTTTAGTAGTGGTGTCCTTTAGTAGTGGTTTCCTTTAGTAGTGGTGTCCTTTAGTAGTGGTTTCCTTTAGTAGTGGTGTCCTTTAGTAGTGGTTTCCTTTAGTAGTGGTTTCCTTTAGTAGTGGTTTCCTTGCAGAAATTCAACCATGAAGGCCTGATTCATGCAGTCTCCTCTGAACAGTTGATGTTGAGATGTGTCTGTTACTTGAACTCTGTAAAGCATTTATTTGGGCTGCAATTTCTGAGGCTAGTAACTCTAATGAACCTATACTTTGCAGAAGAAGTAACTCTGGGTCTTCCATTCCTGTGGTGGTCCTTAAAGTAACGGACTGTTGTTTCTCTTTGCTTGTTTGAGCTGTTCTTGACATAATATGGACTTGGTCTTTTACCAAATAGAGCTATCTTCTGTATACCACCCCTACCTTGTCACAACACAACTGATTGGCTCAAAATAAATATGAAGGAAAGAAATTCCACAAATGAACTTCTAACGAGGTACACGTATTAATTGAAATGCATTCCAGGTGATTATCTCATGAAGCTGGTTGAGAGAATGCCAAGAGTGTGCAAAGCTGTCATCAAGGCAAAGGGTGGCTACGTAAAGATTTTTTACATATAAAATATATTTTGATTTGTTTATCACTTTTTTTGGTTACTACATGATTCCATATGTGTTATTTCAGAGTTCATGTCTTCATTATTATTCTACAATGTAGAAAATAGTTTTTAAAATTTTAAAAAGACCCTGGAATGTCAATTTCTGACTGGTACTGTAAATTCCTCTACCATAATTCGCCTCCAACGTTGTTTCAGAGAATTTGTCAGTACGTCCAACCGGCCTCACAACTGCAGACCACATGTAACCACGCCAGCCCAGTACATCCACATCCGGCTTCTTCACCTATGGGAAACTGAGACCAGCCACCCGGACAGCTGATGAAACTGAGGAGTATGTCTCTCCGTAATAAAACCCTTTTGTGGCCTGGATCCCCAATTAGTGGGCCTATGCCCTCCCAGGCCCACCAATAGCTGCGCCCCTGCCCAGTCACGCGAAGTCCATAGATTACGGCCTAGTGAATTTATTTACATTGACCGATTTCCTTATTTGAACTGTAAATCGTTGAAATTGTTGCATGTTAGGTTTATATTTTTGTTCAGTACATATATAAATATATAAACTGTATATAACCATATTATAAAGCATGAAAATACTTATTCAGATGTCATGAATTCACTATGACATCATCATGTTTGGATAGGATTTATGGGTTGACATTTTTTCCCCTCAGACATAAATAAACAATCCAATCCAAAGGCCAAAGCTTTAATAAAATAACAAATTAACTGGCAAAGCAGCAGAACCAGGCCCGCATCCAGCAACATCACAAGTCACGTTTTTGCAGCTGTTTCAGTACAACACTACAGGGAGAGACAGAGGGAGAGGACAAACTCCACTGGACTAGTTTCAATGTATGGAATCACTTTAAAGCATCATTGAGAAATAATGAATTGAAGTTGTAACATTTGTAGACTAGTGGTGAAGAATGTTGGGCCAGTAACCGAAAGGTCTCCGGTTCGAATCCCCACGCCAGTAAGTTGAAAAAATCTGCTGTCCTGAACTTGAGCAAGGCAGTTAATCCCCAACAACAACTGCTCCCCGGGCACCGATGACGTGGACGTCGATGAAGGCCCCACACTGATTCAGAGGGGTTCAATGCGTTCGACACATTTCAGTTGAATGCATTCAGTTATACAACTGACTAGGTTTCCCCTTTCAATCATTAGCCTCCATAATGTTTCATCTGGACGTGCTACAGGCCTCCATTAAGACTAGAATATCTGAAGAATATAGGTATTTCCATGTTTAACAAGTTCAGTAGATCAGATGTTAATGAAGCAATACAGACCACATTGAAGTGTATGGAGTTTAGTTTGCCTGTTCTACAGTCTTGTAAAGACAGGGGGGTTGACTGGGACAGGCAATGTAACATCCATAATGTTCTTAGGAACTGTTTTTGTCCTTACATCAGATCATCTTGAAACTTTCTCTCCAAAGCTAACTTTCATTAAGGTTTTATATGGTCAATTGGTTTCTCTCTTTTCATTGGCAGAATCCTTTTTCAGTGTTATGATATTCATAACATCCATATCCACCAGTCTATCTTCCTGTCAACTAACAGAACTCTGCTGGTTGTCCTGGTAACAGATACCAGTCTATCTTCCTGTCAACTAACAGAACTCTGCTGGTTGTCCTGGTATCTGATACCAGTCAGAAGCAGAACCATTGTATTTGTTCAAACTAAACTACTTACTTTTATGTGTCAAATCTGATCCTTTCTTCTCTTCACTTCCTTTCACAGTTCCACTCAGCCCCGTTGTTTTCCTGCAGTCCACCAGCTGCACAGACAACCTATTCATACCCAGCAGTAAGTTGCTACCGGGAGAGGCACGACATAGCGACTTCAGTAGGACAGAAGTGCTAGCGTTGTCCTGGTAACCATAAAGAGGGGACACAGACACAAATCATTATGGATGCTGATGTCACTGTTGTCATGAAGTGCGTTACAAAAACCCAGCCCAGACCCAGATAGAGCAAGCTGTATGCTAGACCAGACCAAGCTGTACCATCTGGTGTTCTGATCTGGAGAGACTCTTCTCTGCCTCGTCAGCATCAGGATGTTGTTGAGGCTCCCCAGAGGACCCACGATAGTCATGTCTCTCTCCTGTGTGAACGACAACATCAGACAGACAGTCAACTTATGATCTTCTACTACAATCATAGAGTCTTACAAGAGGCATGAATGTCTAAAAAGGGCCTATAATGGCCACTTTCATCATGATTTTGTAAAATATTGTTTGTGTTGTAAATGTAAAAGGATCGTTCCACTAAATGGAGGCTTTTTGCACCCCTTTGATATTTTAAGTAGAAATGATGCACCAATATTGAATTTTAAAAGCCTGTTATGCAAAGTTAAGTGCACTTTAATACAGACCACACGGAGAATTGAATAAATCGAATTTAAAAGTCCCAAAAATATATGTACCAATGGCAGATTACCACTTAAACATTTCCTACCTTACTGAACAACATATTCAAGTGTAGAACTTCAGTAGAATGCCCCTTTAAAACCACACATTAGTTCAGGTTATAATTTGTGTAACGTTCCAACAGGAATATGTTCCAAAAACTTCGTAAATAACAAGGTTGCCAACAAACAGCGCATACAAAGTTGTATAGAGGCAGAATAAGACACCGGGAAGGGAGTGGGCTATTTCATTACGTGTTTCACTCACCACGTTAATCCACTCTGGTAGCCTACGGACAAACATTAAGAATAAGCTACGTGGTGAGTTGATGCCTATTCGGCAGCGTGTTAGCTCGGTGAATTGAACATGCTACTTTGCATGCGGCGTTTGTTGGCATCCTTGTACTTTACGAAGATTTTGGAACAGATTCATGTTGGGACGTTCCACAAATTAGACCCCATTAGTTCAACAACTGCATCGTTTGTGACCCTGGTTTTAAGACAGTACTCACTGGTGGTAATCGGAAATTCCCTCTCCTCCTCTTTTATTGAGATAGCCTCCTCTTCCTCTTTTACTACAAAATGTTCTTCCTCTTCTTTCAATGTTATGGTATCTTCCTCCTTTTTGATTCTGAAAGGTTCTACCTCCTCCTCTTCCACTCTGACAACCTCTCTCCCATCTTCCTCTTTCACTGTAATATCATCCTCTTCTGTCAATGTGATAGCCTCCTCTTCCTCCTTTCTCATCCTGAAAGCTTCTTCCTCTCCTTTCACCAGAGCTTCTTTCTCCGTCGAGTTTAGTGAGCTCATGTCCGGGCGATTATCCTAGTGCAGTATCAATTTAACACATTTGCTAATTTAAGACTCAAATTACGTTTAAATGAACGAGTAGATACGTAAACATAATTATGAGCCAAACACTAAGAGTAATATACACAAGATTGGTTTAAAGAGCTTCAATGTTTCTGTTTTATGTTCGCTAGCAAACCACCGCGTTGATTGAATCAGAAGCCTTTTGTCGCAGTTGAAGAGGCATCCTGTCCCGTCCACTAGAATACACGTCACGCAAGACGCATCACCCGAAAGACTCATATCGCCATCTGCTGGCTGGAGTGGGTAACGCAGATTGGAGAAAAAACAACCAGATGTTATGTTTTCTCTTCCTTCTTACAGCCAATACTTTAGGTAGGATTAGGTGACAGATTGAAGAGGGTGGCATATTCCAAGCTAAATTGACCAAAGCTCATCGCAAACAACACATAATAACACCTCACATAATGTTGCCCTAAAACTATGACAATTTCTCTCACCCAGTGGCATATGGGCTATTAAGGTGAGTGTAGGTGAGGCCACATGAAGCAGTGCCTGCTTTGTTTAAGGTAACATGGACAGATACGGCTCTACCTGTGTAGAGCTCATGCCCCTTTTCCCTTCCAGTCTCTAAAGTTCCCTTTTGGGTGGTGGTATAATTTGTATTCATTTTTTTGTCATTTTTATTCTGAACCCACTGCCTGCAAGTCATTGTTAAATTTGCCTAACTATCTTACAGGTAGACCCTCTCTCACTCTCTCTCATCATGTCACAAGCTGACAGGCTCCCAGAGGCAGGGTAATAAAAGGCCCCCAGCTCACTCAACTGCCCCTCCCCTCTCCAACAGACATCAACCCAGAACATCCTGAAGACAGAACATCTAAAAGATCATCTGGGAATCCTTTCTTCCTCATGGAGCTTTTTGAAAGTGAGGTGAATATTCAATGTGATGTTTGTACGGTGGATTCAGAAAGTATTCAGACCCCTTTACTTTTTCCACATTTTGTTAAATTACAGCCTTATTTTAGAATGGATTTAAAAAATACATATTCAGCAATCTACACACAATACCCCAATATGAGAAAACAAAAACAGGTTTTATGAACATTTAGCGAATTTCTTAAAGATAAAAGATCAGATAAAAAACATACCTTATTTACATAACAGTAAGTATTCAGACCCTTTGCTATGAGACTGTCAGAGCAAAAATCAAGCCATGAGGTAGAAGGAATTGTTCGTATAGCTCCGAGACAGGATTGCGTCGAGGCACAGATCTTGGGAAGGGTACCAAAACACTTCTGCAGCATTGAAGGACCCCAAGAACACAGTGTGGTGAAGAAGGCGCAACAGAGCCTCTTCAACCTCAGGAGGCTAAAGAAAGTTGGCTTGTCACCTAAAACACTCACAAATTTTTACAGATGCACAATGAAAGCAATCCTGTGTCGGCGCTCTACGCACCATTCCTTCGACCTCGTGGCTTGGTTTTTGCTCTGACATGCACTGTGAACTGTGGGACCTCATATAGACAGTTGTGTGCCTTTCCAAATCATGTCCAATCAATTGAATTTACCACAAGTTGAAGAAACATCTCAAGGATGATCAATGGAAACAGCATGCACCTGAGCGAGTCTCATATCAAAGGGTCTGAAAACTTATGTAAATAAAGTATTTCTTTTGATAATAATTTATAATTTGCAAACATTTATAATAATTTACAAACATTTCTAAAAACCTGAATACTTTCCGAAGGCACTGTATGTATATAAAAATATGTTTTCCACTAACCCTACCATCCATCCCCTAATTAGAGTAAACTAATGCACAACAACTATTAGGCTTCTACGTCCAGCTTCTACATACTATGTACATTTTACGGACACAATGTATTTTACAATAGTTATATTTAGTTTGTTTTTAATCCTATCCTTCAGTTACCCTACACCTCTCCCATCTATCTCTGAAGACCATCCAGTCCTAACCTTCAGTTACCCTAAACCTCTCCCATCTATCTCTGAAGACCATCCAGTCCTATCCTTCAGTTACCCTAAACCTCTCCCATCCCTGCCACTGAAAAACATCCCCACAGCATGATACTGCCACCACCATGCTTCACTGTATGGATGATGCCAGGTTTCTTCCAGATGTGACGCTTGGCATTCAGGCCAAAGAGTTCAATCTTGGTTTCATCAGACCAGAGAATCTTGTTTCTCATGGTCTAAAGTCCTTTAGGTGCCTTTTGGCTAACTCCAAGCTGGCTTTCTTTTGTCTTTTACGGAGAAGTGGCTTCCGTCTGGCCACTCTACCATAAAGGCCTAATTGGTGGAGTGCTGCAGAGATGGTTGGTCTTCTGGAAGGTTCTCCCATTTCCACAGAGGAACTCTTGAGCTCTGTCAGAGTGACCATCGGGTTCTTGGTCACCTCTCTGACCAAGGCCCTTCTCCCCCTATTGCTCAGTTTGGCTGAGCCACCAGCACTAGAAAGGGTCACCAGCACTAGGAAGGACACCACTACTAAAGGAAACCACTACTAAAGGAAACCACTACTAAAGGAAACCACTACTAAAGGACACCACTACTAAAGAACACCACTACTAAAGGAAACCACTACTAAAGGAAACCACTACTAAAGGAAACCACTACTAAAGGAAACCACTACTAAAGGAAACCACTACTAAAGGAAACCACTACTAAAGGAGACCACTACTAAAGGAGACCACTACTAAAGGAGACCACTACTAAAGGAGACCACTACTAAAGGAAACCACTACTAAAGGACACCACTACTAAAGGAAACCACTACTAGGTTTCCTAGTAAGGTGTGATGGTGTGCGTGTGCTTTGCTGTTGACACTGATTTATTTAGTATTCAAGGCAAGGTTGTTGGGGATTAACTGCCTTGCTCAAGTTCAGAACAGCAGATTTTTCCAACTTGCTGGCGTGGGGATTCGAACCGGAGACCTTTCGGTTACTGGCCCAACATTCTTCACCGCTAGTCTACAAATGTTACAACTTCAATTCATTATTTCTCAATGATGCTTTAAAGTGATTCCATACATTGAAACTAGTCCAGTGGAGTTTGTCCTCTCCCTCTGTCTCTCCCTGTAGTGTTGTACTGAAACAGCTGCAAAAACGTGACTAGTGATGTTGCTGGATTACGCGGGCCTCGTTCTGCTGCTTTGCCAGTTAATTTGTTATTTTATTAAAGCTTTGGCCTTTGGATTGGATTGTTTATTTATGTCTGAGGGGAAAAAATGTCAACCCATAAATCCTATCCAAACATGATGATGTCATAGTGAATTCATGACATCTGAATAAGTATTTTCATGCTTTATAATATGGTTATATACAGTTTATATATATGCACTGAACAAAAATATAAACGCCACATGCAACAATTTCAACGATTTACAGTTCAAATAAGGAAATCGGTCAATGTAAATAAATTCACTAGTCCGTAATCTATGGACTTCGCGTGACTGGGCAGGGGCGCAGCTATTGGTGGGCCTGGGAGGGCATAGGCCCACTCATTGGGGATCCAGGCCACAAAAGGGTTTTATTACGGAGAGACATACTCCTCAGTTTCATCAGCTGTCCGGGTGGTTGGTCTCAGTTTCCCATAGGTGAAGAAGCCGGATGTGGATGTACTGGGCTGGCGTGGTTACATGTGGTCTGCAGTTGTGAGGCCGGTTGGACGTACTGCCAAATTCTCTAAAACAACGTTGGAGGCGAATTATGGTAGAGGAATTTACAGTACCAGTCAGAAATTGACATTCCAGGGTCTTTTTTAATTTTTTTAAACTATTTTCTACATTGTAGAATAATAATGAAGACATGAACTCTGAAATAACACATATGGAATCATGTAGTAACCAAAAAAAGTGTTAAACAAATCAAAATATATCTTATATTTAAAAAATCTTAATGTAGCCACCCTTTGCCTTGATGACAGCTTTGCACACTCTTGGCATTCTCTCAACCAACTTCATGAGATAGTCACCTGGAATGCATTTCAATTAATACGTGTACCTCGTTAGAAGTTCATTTGTGGAATTTCTTTCCTTCATAATTATTTTGAGCCAATCAGTTGTGTTGTGACAAGGTAGGGGTGGTATACAGAAGATAGCTCTATTTGGTAAAAGACCAAGTCCATATTATGTCAAGAACAGCTCAAATAAGCAAAGAGAAACAACAGTCCGTTACTTTAAGGACCACCACAGGAATGGAAGACCCAGAGTTACTTCTTCTGCAAAGTATAGGTTCATTAGAGTTACTAGCCTCAGAAATTGCAGCCCAAATAAATGCTTTACAGAGTTCAAGTAACAGACACATCTCAACATCAACTGTTCAGAGGAGACTGCATGAATCAGGCCTTCATGGTTGAATTTCTGCAAGGAAACCACTACTAAAGGACACCACTACTAAAGGACACCACTACTAAAGGAAACCACTACTAAAGGAAACCACTACTAAAGGAAACCACTACTAAAGGACACCACTACTAAAGGACACCACTACTAAAGGACACCACTACTAAAGGAAACCACTACTAAAGGAAACCACTACTAAAGGAAACCACTACTAAAGGACACCACTACTAAAGGACACCACTACTAAAGGAAACCACTACTAAAGGAAACCACTACTAAAGGAAACCACTACTAAAGGAAACCACTACTAAAGGAAACCACTACTAAAGGAGACCACTACTAAAGGAGACCACTACTAAAGGAGACCACTACTAAAGGAAACCACTACTAAAGGACACCACTACTAAAGGAAACCACTACTAGGTTTCCTAGTAAGGTGTGATGGTGTGCGTGTGCTTTGCTGTTGACACTGATTTATTTAGTATTCAAGGCACACTTAACCAGCATGGCTACCACAGCATTCTGCAGCGATATGCCACCCCATCTGGGTTGTGCTTAGTTAGACTATCATTTGTTTTTCAACAGGACAATGACCCAACACACCTCCAGGTGGTGTAAGGGCTAATTGACCAAGACGGAGGGTGATGGAGTGCTGCATCAGATGACCTGGCCTCCACAATCCCCCGACCTCAACCACATTGAAATGGTTTGGGATGAGTTAGACCGCAGAGTGAAGGGAAGACAGCCAACAAGTTCTCAGCATATGTGGGAACTCCTTCAAGACTGTTGTTGGAAAAGCATTCCAGGTGAAGCTGGTTGAGAGAAGAGTGTGCAAAGCCGTCAAGGCAAAGGGTGGCTACTTTGAAGAATCTAATATATATTTTGATGTAACCCTTTTTTGGTTACAACATGAGGCCATGTATTTTTTTATAGTTTTGATGTCTTCACTATTATTCTACAATGTATAAAATAGTAAATATAAAGAAAACCCCTTGAATGAGTAGGTGAGTCCAAACTTTTGACTGGTACTGTACATTAAATTCCCTGGCGACAGCTCCAGTGGACATTCCTGCAGTCAGCATGCCAGTTGCCCGCTCCCTCTGAGACACCTGTGGCATTGTTGTGTGACAAAACTGCACATTTTAGCGGCCTTTTATTGTCCCCAGCACAAGGTGCACCTGTGTAATGATAATGCTGTTAAATCAGATTCTTGATATGCCACACCTGTCAGATGGATGGATTATCTTCGCAAAGGATAAATGTTCACGAACAGGGATGTGAAAATTTGTGCACAATTTGAGAGAAATTAGCTTTTTGTACATATGGGAAAATTCAATCTTTTTTTTCAGCTCATGAAACATGGAACCAACACTTTACATGTTGAGTTTACATTTGTGTACGGTGTAGTTTCTATCAGTTTTTTGAACATCTGCTGTCATAGTGAATTCATGTGAATGAACAAGCCTTTTCAGACTTTAAAATATGGCTGTATATAAACTTACTATATATAGTTACTATCAGATTTAGGAATGTCTACCCAAAATATCTCACCGTATTTTTTACTTTACCCAAACTGTCATGACATCAGTAACAGTCAAAATGTTGAAAATGTGTCAACGTCTAAATAACAAACTGGGCCATTTTTAAATAGCGTGTCAAACGGGGAGATGTTATGTTCTTAAGTTATTTTATGTTTAAGGAAGTGCGTAGGTCACATTCTGTATCATACAGCTATGAAGTTAGATATTTAGAACCACGTGCTTGATTGGAATCCAGCGACGTCTGTGTCTTCAGTGTCCTAGAACTGTTTAGTTTTTTGTGTTCTGACTTGTAAAACAGAATGAATAAAATAAGTAATGTAAACATATTATTAGTAATTACCAGGAAGCTCGACAACATTTCTTTTAAAATCACACTAAGATTGTTAAAACTGGCCTCAGGTTATTGAGGGATCAATAAGATTTACCCTCGTAGCAAGGCCGTTTTATCATGTGGAGGTTTCATTCGGGTCTCTATTTTAAAAAACACACTGTCTTTGGCAGGAGAAAGACCAAACTCAGAGGAACCAGAGCCAGGGACGTCCAAACCAGCAAGACGACACCAGTGTTTCCACTGTGGAAAGTGTTTTAACCAGTTTGGGGACCTGAAACGACATGAGAGAATACACACAGGGGAAAAGCCTTACCACTGCTCCCAGTGTGGAAAGGGTTGTTACCTCTTATGGGAGCTTAAACAACACGAGAGAATACACAATGGGGAGAAGCCTTACCATTGCTCCCAGTGTGGAAAGAGTTTCAACCAGAAAGGACACCTGAACCAACATGAGAAAATACACACAAGGGAGAAGCCCTACCACTGCTCCCAGTGTGGAAAGAGTTTTAACCAGAAAAGCTACCTGAAAAAACATGAGAGAATACACACAGGGGAGAAGCCTTTTCACTGCTCCCAGTGTGGAAAGTGTTTTAACCAGTTAGGGGACCTAAAACGACATGAGAGAATACACACAGGGGAGAAGCCGTATCACTGCTCCCAGTGTGGAAAGTGTTTTAACCAGTTAGGGGACCTAAAACGACATGAGAGAATACACACAGGGGAGAATCCTTACCAATGCTCACAGTGTGGAAAGAGTTTTAACCAGAAAAACTACCTGAAAAAACATGAGAGAATACACATTGGGGAGAAGCCTTACCACTGCTCCCAGTGTGGAAAGTGTTTCAACCAGTTAAGGGACCTAAAACGACATGAGAGAATACACAAGGGAGAATCCTTACCACTGCTCACAGTGTGGAAAGCGTTTTACCCACTTACATAACCTGAAAACACATGAGCTAAAACACAGGTGGTGAAGCCTTACCACTGCTCCCAGGGTGCAAAGGTTTTGCCCATTTTAGGAAGCCTGAAAGAACACATGAGACAGCACACAGAGGAGAAGGCTTAGAAAAGCTCAGACTGCGGGAAAACATATTACTCATCATAGTCACTTAAAGGTCATTAGAGAATCCACACAGGAGAGAGAAATTACTTCTTTTAGCGTGTATATTGATATATATGATATTTCACATCTCATTGACTTAAAATTCATCAGAGAACATACACAGTGCTCCCGTTGTCTTATATTGTTCACTGGTAATGATTGCCTGTTTTTACCACATGAAATTGAATTGTACAAAGTATACTCAAACATATATTTGTATGTTTTTATTAGAAAACATGAATTGAATATGGAGTATGTCAGTTTGAGTATAGAGTAGGTCAGATTTCATGTGTTTAAATGGTCCTTTTTTAAACTCTGTGTTTGTGTTTATCTGGGTGTCTTTCCTCCAGCACTACAGATAATACAGTGATATTTGGATGTGATGCATTTGTTCCATTGTTTACATTTGCATTGTTGGTCCACTGATGATTTAATGAAATTAAAATGTTCACAGACTCTGTAATGCAAAATGTTAATTGTATGTGTCCACATAACTGAGTATGTGACTAACCTTGTGAAACTGTCCTATTATAATCTCCTGTTCCTGGGAGTATCATCCTGTGTTGCAAACCAGCTGTACCTGCATCCTTGTATGAATAAAGTCCCTCCCAGGAACAGGAAACTATAAAGATATGTGCTCATCACCCAATGCTTCAGGAATTCAAACTGTCTACACTGCGCTGTGTAACTGTTATTCTCTCTGAGCTCAGAAATAAAGAATCTTGGTTTGACTTGGACTCCAGCAGATCCTTATTTTATAATATCCACCACAACTCTCCCACGGATTGCTGTTTATCATTGTCTCAATGAAGAGTTGTTTGTTCTACTTTCCTGGGGTCATTTACAAGCCTCCCACTGGTTGAATAAACGTTGTTTCCACGTCATTTCAACAAAACAAATCCATGTGATGTTAGATCAATGCAGAAAACTGATTGGATTTGTAAAAAGCCGTCAACATCAGGAATCTTTCTTTATTTTTCACCCAACTTGTAAGCTAAATCCAATGACAGGTGACATTTTGTGTTGATTTCATGTTGAATTCACGACTCAAAGAAATGTAAATAGAAACTAGATGTTGAACTGACGTCTGTGCCCAGTGGGCTGGTTTGAATAAACAGCAGGTGTTGGATCAATATCCACCTTTGTACCTAAGTTTCCGTGCAATTTGCGACAGATTTTCATGTGAATATTCTTAAATATGTACAAAACAATATTGTAAAGGAGCATCAAGCTCATCACATGCAGTTTCACCACCCTGTGAAGATCATAACTTATTTCATCTGTAGCCTAATAAACTGCATGGGTTCCCAAGTCGTAGAGGGAGGACCACACAACATATCATCACATGACTTCAAGTTAACTTCGATATGATGGTTATTATATAAATATTTGCGCATGAAGGAGTTTCCACCATTTCTCGCTAATAAATGTTTACTGACACAAAATGATCCCACCATGTAAAACAAACAAATTGTCTATCTGCATTAAATAAAAGTGTACAGGCAAATCCTGTTTCCGTCAGCCCGGTCATTACTTTTGAAATGGTTGGATCAATATCCACCTTCATGATATGGATGAAGCCTGATTTGGAATGTCTGAGTAGTTCTATATGATGTCATAATACACTCCTCTGATTATCAAGTGATATTTGGAATGTCTGAGTAGTTCTATATGATGTCATAATACACTCCTCTGATAATCAAGTGATATTTGGAATGTCTGAGTAGTTCTATATAATGTCATAATTCTCTGATAGTGACACATTTGCTCCATTGTTTCCATGTCAGTTGGTTTCCCACTCTGATGATTTATATCTGACAGAGGGGCTTTAAAGGAATAGTATGGGGACATCTTAGTGGGGCTTTAAAGGAATAGTATGGTCACATTTACAGGTTGTGGCTCAGTATTCTTAGTATGATGTGAAAAAAGAACAATCAACTATTTATTGATAATGTATATTCCTATTCAGCTTCTACATCTGCATAGAGGCAAACAGTATCTTAAAGTTGATTAAATATATATATATATAAATTGTACACTTTTATTTTCACAATTTGAATTATTATTCATCAAAAACTATACCAACAATACACTGCAGCTTTGACGTCAAGATGAGAATGGGCTGATGGGTGGTGGTGCTACTATATAGGTAAGGCTGTCCAATATGAATGTTCAATACACACAATAGGTTGATCAGTAGCCAGTTAGCTAGCTGCTACAGTCCAATATGAATGTTCAATACACACAATAGGTTGACTGTTGACCAATATGAATGTTCATAATGAGGGAAAAATAAAGGTGGGCTCTCCTGTCAACATGGGGCTCCTGCTGCAGGTAGCCAAGCGGTTACTAGTGTTGGGCCAGTAACCGAAAGATCTCTGGTTTGAATCCCAAAGACAACTAGGTGAAAAATCTGTCAATTTTCCCTTGAGGACAGCAGCAGCAGGAGCCTCATGTTTCTCCCATTCTTCTCTGCAGATCCTCTCAAACTCTGTCAGGTTGGATGGGGAGTGTCACTACAAAGCTATTTTCAGGTCTCTCCAGAGATGTTAAATCGGGTTCAAATCCGGGCTCTGGCTGGGCCCCTCAAGGACATTCAGAGACATCTCCCAAAGCCACTCCTGCGTTGTCTTGGCTTTGTGCGTAGGGTCGTTGTCCTATTGGAAGGTTAACCTTTGCCCCAGTCTGAGGTCCTGAGTGCTCTGGAGCAAGTTTTCAAAAATGATCTCTCTGTATTTTGCTCCGTTCATCTTTCCCTCGAACCTGACGAGTCTCCCAGTCCATGCCGCTGAAAAACATCCCCTGCTGCCAACCCAATGCTCCACCGTAGGAATGGTGCCAGGTTTCCTCCAGACGTGATACTCATGGTTTGGGCTTTCTTTATAATTGTCCTGGATGGCAGGAAGCTTGGCCCCAGCGATGTTCACTACCCTCTGTAGTGCATTACGGTCAGATGCCGAGCAGTTGCCATACCAGGCGGTGATGCAACCGGTCAGGATGCTCTCGATAGTGCAGCTGTAAGTCTTTTTGAGGATCTGGAGACCCATGCCAAATCTTTTCAGTCTCCTGAGGTGGAAAAGTTGTTGTCGTGCCCTCTTCACGACTGTCTTGGTGTGTTTGGACCATGATAATTAGTTGGTGATGTCTTCAAGACTGTCTCTCACCTAAAAAACCTATCTCGACCTGTGTGCACCTACATTCTAAACTTTCAGTCATAGGCTAGGTTGTAGCAATCTCATGATGGGTATAGGGAAAATGTTAGTATCATGTAGTAGCCTAAACCTATTGCTGTTACATTGAACAGGGTGAATGGAATATGAATGACAGTCATCCAATATGCTGTAATAGAATTAAGGCCATGCTCATGAAAAAACAAATCATTCTGCCTCATCTTAAACACCACTGTTTGGGTGGTGGATGATTCTTGGTACACATGGGAAACCGTTGAGCTGGAAAACCTCAGCAGCGTTGCAGTTCTTGACACAAACCGGCGCCTGGGACCTACTACCATCCCCCGTTCAAAGACATTTAAATATTTTGTTTCCCCCATTCACCCTCTGAATGGCACACATACACAAGCCATGTCTCATTTGTCTCAAGGCCTAAAATGCCTTATTTAACCTGTCTCCTCCCCTTCATCTACACTGATTGAAGGGGATTTAACTAGTGACATCAATAAGGGATCATAGCTTCCAGCCCCAGCTAACACACCAGACTCCAATAACCACCTAATCATAATCTTCAGTTTAGGATGCAGTTTGATTAATCAGCTGTGTTTGCTAGGGAGGGAGAAAAAGTGTGACATCAATCAGGCCCGAGGACTGGAGTTGCCCACCCCTGGTTTACAGGATGATTTGTATCTTAAAGAGCGTAGCTTTAAGGGAATAGTACCGTCACATCTAGATAAAAACGAATGTGAAAAATTAACAGAGCAAATGTTTATTAAAACACTACCTATTCATAGAAGTATGTATTCATCATTTACTATATATCAGCTTATTGTTAAATTATTCTGACGTTTTTTCCAATACAAAAGTGTAGTAACTATTGTTTCCAAACTGCGTTACCCACTCCAGCCAGCAGATGGCGATATGCGTCTTTCAGGTGTTGATTCTTGCGTGATTTATGATGGACTGGACCGGACGCTTCTTCAGGAACAACAACGCGGCTACTCTTTCAACCACCTCGGTAGCTTGCTAGCCAACATTAAACTGAAAGATTGACGCTTTAGACCATGTTAATGTACATTAGCTAATCTCAGTGTTGTTAACGCAGTTCAGTTGACGTATCAACTGGTTAACTTTAACCTAATTTGCTTGTTCAATTTTCAAAGTTGTTAAAACATTGATACTGAGCCTAGCACTAGGCTAGTCGCTAATTCTAACATCCCAGACCATGAGCTCACTAAACTACTCATCCCCTGTTAAAGAAGAGGTCTGCTGTATGCAGAAAGAAGCTCTGAGGCTGAACATTGTCGTGAAAGAAGAAGAGGATGTTTTAGAGGAAACAGAGGAAGAACCTTTCAGAGAGGAAGAGGATGCTATCTCAGTAGAGGTGAAGAAGGAAGACGATGCTATCTCAGTAGAGGTGAAGAAGGAAGACGTCTTGGGAGTGAAAGAGGAGGAGACAGAATATCAGATTAACTCCAGTGAGTACTGTCTTAAAAACAGAGTCACACACTATGCCGTTGTTGAACTAATGTGGGGTTTTAAGGGGCATTCTACTGAAGTTCTACACTTGAATATGTTGTTCAGTACTGTAGGAATTGTTAAAGGGGCCATCTGCCTTTGTTAGTTTTAATCTGCCATTGGTACATATATTTTGGGGACTTTTAAATTATATTATTTAAATTATCCATGTGGTCTACATTAAAGTGCATATCATCTAGTATAACAGCCTTTTAAAATGCAATGTTGGAGCATAATTTATACTTAAAATATCAAAGGTATGCAAAAGGAACCCATTTAGTGGAACGACCCGTTAACATTTGCATTTTAGGCCCTGTTTAGAGAGATTAATGCCTCTTGTAAGACCCTATGATTATAATAGACGGTCGTAAGTTCACTATCTGTTTGATGTTCTCATTCACACAGGAGAGAGACATGACTATTGTGGATCCTCTGGGGAGCCTCAACAACATCCTGATGCTGACAAGGAAGAGAAGAGTCTCTCCAGATCAGAACACCAGATGGTACAGCTTGGTCTGGTCTAAAATACAGCTTGCTCTATCGGGGTCTGGGCTGGGTTTCTGTAAACCACTTCATGACAGTGATGACATAAGCATTCATAATGATATGTGTCTGTGTCCCCTCTTTATGGTTACCAGGACAACGCTAGCCCTTCCACCCTCCCCGAGTCCCCATGTCGTGCCTCTCCCGGTAGCGCCTCACTGCTGGGTATGAAGAGGTTGTCTGTGCTGCTGGTGGACTGCAGGAAAACAACGGGGCTGAGTGGAACTGTCAGAGGAAGAGAAGAGAAGAAAGGATCAGGTTTAACTCATCAAAGTAAGTGCTGTAGTTTAGTTTGAACAAATACAATAGATCTGCCCACTGGTATCTGTTACCTGGACAACCAGCAGAGTTCTGTTAGTTGACAGGAAGATAGACTGGTATCTGTTACCAGGACAACCAGCAGAGTTCTGTTAGTTGACAGGAAGATAGACTGGTGGATATGGATGTTATGAATATCATAACACTGAAAAGGGATTCTGTCAATGAAAAGAGAGAAACCAATAGACCATATAAAACCTTGATGAAAGTTAGCTTTGGAGAGAAAGTTTCAAGATGATCTGATGTAAGGTGAATGTTTTACAAAACCTTTTCCTAAAAACATGGATGTTACATTGTCTGTCCCAGTCAACCCCCCCCCCCCCCCCTATCTTTACAAGACTCTAGAACACACAAACTAAACTCCAGACACTTCAATGTGGTCTGTATTGCTTCATTAATATCTGATCTACACAACTTGTTAAACAGGCCAATATATATTTTAAAACAAGCTCCTTTTTTTGTCCTGACCTCCATCTCTGTAATGGACAAAGTTCATTTCATTTCCTACTTTAACAGGTCAAGTAAAGCCTGAACTCCAACATATTGACCTTAAAGAACATGGTTCATTTGGAAATGACTAAGTTTATTCATAAAATGTGTAACTGATGCTAACAGTTGAAATTCCTCCACTGTCCCTGTCCCCATACCAGGCTCAAACCAGTGATCCTCTGCTTCTCAACACACGTGACCGCTCTCCTTGAGAATAAACTCTATTCAGAGTTCTAGAGCCACACACTCACTATAGCACAATAATTACTATAGCACAGTGTATTTAACAGATGGTGAGATCAGAAACAAATCAGCCCCTTTGTTGCTCTGTTTCAGAGGTACTCTGCCTTCTGACGAAGGAAAGCCTTTTCAACTATAAATGTATATTTGGCTGCCATTTAGGCTGCAACAACTATACAGTGGAACACCCCCTGATCTGTTGTTTTATGAAGGGTCACCTCCGCCCAGTACCCAAACAGCTAGTCCCATCCTGGGATTTTTATGTTTTGCTTGAGGCCATTTCTGCTGTTGGAGCCGCTGGAAAGAATAGAAATGAGATTTATCTTGTTTAAAACTGCTTTACTTTAGCCATTACATCCGTATAATGAGTTACACCCCCATACCTTCATGAGGTTCTATAGTTGCAAGGATCTGACACCTCCGGAGGGCTTGATGGCTCAATCCACCAGAGGTATGGCTACAACATAGGCATTGTTCAAAGGCATCTCTGTTCAAGAGATCTGTAATGCAGCATGTTGTGGTGATGTACCTTCATGAGGTTCTACTGACTGGACATCACTACACATACGGTGAGTAGAGTGGGGACCTCTGAGGGATGATCCTGTCTAGACTTGGCATCAGAGAGGGTATGAGCTCTGTGGTAGTTGACTATATCCCCAAAGTGAGAGACTAACGAGTCACTGAAATAGAACTGAAGGTTCCCTTACGGAACCCTGATTCTATGATATTCACCAGGTTACCTAACAGAACCCTGATTCTATGATATTCACCAGGTTACCTAACAGAACCCTGATTCTATGATATTCACCAGGTTACCTTTCACACATGGAAGACGGGAGCGACTATGTCCCTGATATAGGAAGTGGTCTGCTATTGGCCGTTGCTATCGGAGAGTACAGTGCCTCCTGAAAGTATTCAGACCCCTTGACTTTTTCCACATTTTGTTACATTACAGCCTTTTTCTAAAAACACAATACCCCATACTGACAAAGCAAAAACATTTTTGTTTGATAATTTTGCTAATTTATCAAAAAATACAAAACTGAAATATTACATTTACTTAAGTATTCAGACCCTATACTCAGAACTCTGTTCAAGCAGCAGGTTCTTCTCTGGAGCAGGTTTTCATCAAAGATCTCTCTTAAAGGAGGGCATCTAATGATGAAACATTATGGAGTCTTAAAGGAGGACTGGGATGGGAAAGGAAAGGGGATATCTAGTCAGTCACAACTGAATCCATTCACCCTAAATGTGTCTTCCGCATTGAACCCAACCCCTCTGAATCAGAGTGGTGCGGGGGCTGCCTTAATCGACGTCCACGTTATCGGCGCCCGGGGAGCAGTTGTTGCGGGTTAACTGCCTTGCTCAAGGGTAGAACGGCAGCTTTTTTCTACCTTGCGGGCGTTTGGATTCGAACCAGCGACTTCTCGGTTAATGGCCCAACATTCTTAATCTCTAGTCTACAAATGTCACAAATGTTCCAACTTCAATTCATTATTTCTCAATGATGCTTTAAAACCTCTCTAGGGGGTGTGGGACGCTATCGTCCCACCTGGCCAACATCCAGTGAAATTACAGAGCGCCAAATTCCAAAACAGAAATACTCATTATAAAAATTCATGAAACATACAAGTGTTATACATCGGTTTAAAGATTAAGTTCTTGTTCATCCAACCACGGTGTCAGATTTCAAAAAATACTTTACGGCGAAAGCAAACCATGCGATTATCTGAGAACAGCGCCCAGCAGACAAATCATAACAAACAGTAACCGGCCATGTAGACGAGTAACATAAGTCAGAAATAGCGATAAAATTAATCACTTACCTTTGATGATCTTCATTTGATTACTCTCACAAAACTCCCAGTTACCCAAGAAATGTTTGTTTTGTTCGATCAAGTCCCTCTTCATATCCAAAAACCTCTGTTTTGTTAGCGCGTTTTGTTCAGTAAAACACTGTCTCAAACAACATCCGGTGAAATTTCAGAGCTTGAAACTCAACAAAACAGAAATTCTCATAATAAACATACATGAAAGACACAAATGTTATACACCAGCTTAAAGATAAACTTCTTGTTAATCCAACCGCTGTGTCAGATTTCAAAAAGGCTTTCCGTCGAAAGCAAACCATGCGATTATCTGAGAACAGCGCCCAGCAGACAAATCATTACAAACAGTTAGCAGCCAAGAAGAAGAGTAACAAAAGCCAGAAATAGCGTTAAAATGTATCACTTACCTTTGATCTTCATATGGTTGCACTCCGAAGACTCCATATTACACAATAAATGTTTGTTTTGTTCGATAAAGTCACTCTTTATGTCCAAAAACCTCAGTTTTCTTGGTGCGTTTTGTTCAGTAATACATTGGAACAAAGCGCGGTCACAGCAGTCAAAAAATCTGAAAAGTACCATAACATTTCATAGAAACATGTCAAACAGTGTTTATAATCCAGCCTCATTGTTGTTTTTATCATAAATAATCGATCATATTTCAACCGGACAAAAGCTTCGTCAATAGAAGAGGAGAAACAAGAAATGCGCCCTTCCGATCATGCGCTGGGCTCATGGCTGGAAATTTCCACTGTACACTCATTGAACGTGCTGTTTCTCCCTCATTTTTCAGAGTAAAAGCCTGAAACAATGCCTAAAGACTGGCCACATGTTGAGGAAGCAATAGAGATAGTGACCTGCGTCATAAGTCTTTGTATGGTGGATAGGCTTTCAATGGAAAAACAGGCATTTCAAAATAAAAGCATTTCCTGGATGGATTTTCCTCAGGTTCTCACCTGCCATTTCAGTTCTGTTATACTCACAGACATTATTTTAACAGTTTTAGAAACTTTGGAGTGGTTTCTATCCAAATCTACTAATTTGCATATCCTAGCTTCTGGGCCTGAGTAGCAGGCAGATTACTTTGGGCACGCTTTTCATCCAAAATTCCGAATGCTGCCCCCTACCCTAGTGAGGTTAAAGGAGAAGTTTACCCAAAATCCAGAAACTCCGAAGTGATTCCATACATTGAAACTAGTCCAGTGGAGTTCTCTCTCCCTGTAGTGCTGTACTGAAACAGCTGCAAAATGTGACTTGTGACGTTGCTGGATGCGGGCCTCACTCTGCAGCTTTGCCAGTTTGTTATTGTATTACAGCTATGGCCTTTGGTTTTCACCTGGAATTGTTTATTTATGTCTGAGAAAAAAACACTTTGTATTGATATAAATGTATATAAATATGATGATGTCATAGTGAATTCATGACATGTGACTGAACAAGCCTTTTCATACTTCATAACATGGCTACATACAGTGCCTCCGGAAAGTATTCAGACCCCTTGACTTTTCCATATTTTGTTACGTTACAGCCTGATTCAATCTACACACAAATACCCCTTAAACCTGTCTAGGACATGCGTTCCGATAGCGGAACCCCTCGACAACATTCCGTTGAAAAGGCAGCACGGGTAATTCAAAATATTTTTTTGAAATATGTAACTTTCACACATTAAAAAGTCCAATACAGGAAATGAAAGATAAACATCTTGTTAATCTACCCATCGTGTCCGATTTCAAAAATGCTTTACAGCGAAAGCACAGCATATGATTATGTTAGATCACCACCAAGTCAAAAAAACACAGACATTTTTCCAGCCAAAGATAGGAGTCACAAAAAGCAGAAATAGAGATAAAATTAATCACTAACCTCTGATGATCTTCATCAGATGACACTCATAGGACATCATGTTACGCAATACATGCATGTTTTGTTCGATAATGTGCATATTTATATCCAAAAATCTCAGTTTACATTGGCACCATGTTCAGAAATGCCAACAAAATATCCGGAGAAATTGCAGAGAGCCACATCATATAAATCAAATCAAGTTTATTTTATATATCCCTTCGTACATCAGCTAATATCTCGAAGTGCTGTACAGAAACCCAGCCTAAAACCCCAAACAGCAGGCAATGCAGGTGAAGAAGCACGGTGGCTAGGAAAAACTCCCTAGAAAGGCCAAAACCTAGGAAGAAACCTAGAGAGGAACCAGGCTATGAGGGGTGGCCAGTCCTCTTCTGGCTGTGCCGGGTGGAGATTATAACAGAACTATGCCAAGATGTTCAAAATGTTCATAAGTGACAAGCATGGTCAAATAATAATCATGAATCATTTTCAGTTGGCTTTTCATAGCCGATCATTAAGAGTTGAAAACAGCAGGTCTGGGACAGGTGGCGGTTCCATAACCGCAGGCAGAACAGTTGAAACTGGAACAGCAGCAAGGCCAGGTGGACTGGGGACAGCAAGGAGTCATCATGCCCGGTAGTCCTGATGTATGGTCCTAGGGCTCAGGTCCTTCGAGAGAGAGAAAGAAAGTGAGAAGGAGAGAATTAGAGAGAGCCAAGATTTTCAAAATGTTCATAAATTACAAGCATGGTCAAATAATAATCAGGAATAAATGTCAGTTGGCTTTTCATAGCCGATCATTAAGAGTTGAAAGCAGCAGGTCTGGGACAGGTGGCGGTTCCATAACCGCAGGCAGAACAGTTGAAACTGGAATAGCAGCAAGGCCAGGTGGACTGGGGACAGCAAGGAGTCATCATGCCCGGTAGTCCTGACGTATGGTCCTAGGGCTCAGGTCCTCCGAGAGAGAGAAAGAAAGTGAGAAGGAGAGAATTAGAGAGAGCCAAGATTTTCAAAATGTTCATAAATTACAAGCATGGTCAAATAATAATCAGGAATAAACGTCAGTTGGCTTTTCATAGCCGATCATTAAGAGTTGAAAACAGCAGGTCTGGGACAGGTGGCGGTTCCATAACCGCAGGCAGAACAGTTGAAACTGGAATAGCAGCAAGGCCAGGTGGACTGGGGAGAGCAAGGAGTCATCATGCCCGGTAGTCCTGACGTATGGTCCTAGGGCTCAGGTCCTCCGAGAGAGAGAAAGAAAGTGAGAAGGAGAGAATTAGAGAGAGCCAAGATTTTTAAAATGTTCATAAATTACAAGCATGGTCAAATAATAATCAGGAATAAATGTCAGTTGGCTTTTCATAGCCGATCATTAAGAGTTGAAAGCAGCAGGTCTGGGACAGGTAGGGGTTCCATAACCGCGGGCAGAGCAGTTGAAACTGGAACAGCAGCAAGGCCAGGTGGACTGGGGACAGCAAGGAGTCATCATGCCCGGTTTGCCGTGACATATGGTCCTAGGGCTCAGGTTCTCAGAGAGAGAGAAAGAAAGAAAGAGAGAAAGAGAGAATTGGAGAGAACAGCAGGTCTGGGATAGGTAGCACCTCCGGTGAACAGGTCAGGGTTCCGTAGCCGCAGGCAGAACAGTTGAAACTGGAGCAGCAGCACGGCCAGCTGGACTGGGGACAGCAAGGAGTCATCATGCCAGGTAGTCCTGAGGCATGGTCCTAGGGCTCAGGTCCTCCGAGAAAGAGAAAGAAAGAAAGAGAGAAAGAGAGAATTGGAGAGAGCATACTTAAATTCACACAGGACACTGGATAAGACAGGAGAAGTACTCCAGGTATAACCAACTGACCCTAGCCCCCGACACATAAACTACTGCAGCATAAATACTGGAGGCTGAGACAGGAGGTGTCAGGAGACACTGTGGCCCCATCCGATGATACCCCCGGACAGGGCCAAACAGGAAGGATATAACCCCACCCACTTTGCCAAAGCACAGCCCCCGCACCACTAGAGGGATATCTTCAACCACCAACTTACAATCCTGAGACAAGGCCGAGTATAGCCCACAAAGATCTCCATCACAGCACAAACCAAGGGGGGGGCGCCAACCCAGACAGGAAGATCACGTCAGTAACTCAACCCACTCAAGTGACGCACCCCTTCTAGGGACGGTATGAAAGAGCACCAGTAAGCCAGTGACTCAGCCCCTGTAATAGGGTTAGAGGCAGAGAATCCCAGTGGAGAGAGGGGAACCGGCCAGGCAGAGACAGCATGGGCGGTTCGTTGCTCCAGAGCCTTTCCGTTCACCTTCACACTCCTGGGCCAGACTACACTCAATCATATTACCTACTGAAGAGATAAGTCTTCAGTAAAGACTTAAAGGTTGAGACCGAGTCTGCGTCTCTCACATGGGTAGGCAGACCGTTCCATAAAAATGGAGATCTATAGGAGAAAGCCCTGCCTCCTGCTGTTTGCTTAGAAATTCTAGGGACAATTAGGAGGCCTGCGTCTTGTGACCGTAGCGTACGTGTAGGTATGTACGGCAGGACCAACTCGGAAAGATAGGTAGGAGCAAGCCCATGTAACGCTTTATAGGTTAACAGTAAAACCTTGAAATCAGCCCTTGCCTTAACAGGAAGCCAGTGTAGGGAAGCTAGCACTGGAGTAATATGATCAAATTTCTTGGTTCTAGTCAGGATTCTAGCAGCCGTATTTAGCACTATCTGAAGTTTATTTAGTGCTTTATCCGGGTAGCCGGAAAGTAGAGCATTGCAGTAGTTTAACATAGAAGTAACAAATGCATGGATTCATTTTTCTGCATCATTTTTGGACAGAAAATGTCTGATTTTTGCAATGTTACGTAGATGGAAAAAAGCTGTCCTTGAAACAGTCTTGATATGTTCGTGAAAAGAGAGATCAGGGTCAAGAGTAACGCCGAGGTCCTTCACAGTTTTATTTGAGACGACTTTACAACCATCAAGATTAATTGTCAGATTTAACAGAAGATCTCTTTGTTTCTTGGGACCTAGAACAAGCATCTCTGTTTTGTCCGAGTTTAAAAGTAGAACGTTTTCAGCCATCCACTTCCTTATGTCTGAAACACAGGCTTCTAGCGAGGGCAATTTTGGGGCTTCACCATGTTTCATTGAAATGTACAGCTGTGTGTCATCCGCATAGCAGTGAAAGTTAACACTATGTTTTCGAATAACATCCCCAAGAGGTAAAATATATAGTGAAAACAATAGTGGTCCTAAAGTTTGTCTTCAGGAAGGCAGTTTGTCTTCTAGTTTGTCTTCAGGAAGGCAGTGAGTTGCTGCGCAACAGCTTTTTCTAAAATTTTTGAGAGGAATGGAAGATTCGATATAGGCCGATAGTTTTTTTTATATTTTCCGGGTCAAGGTTTGGCTTTTTCAAGAGAGGCTTTATTACTGCCACTTTTAGTGAGTTTGGTACACATCCGGTGGATAGAGAGCTGTTTATTATGTTCAACATAGGAGGGCCAAGCACAGGAAGCAGCTCTTTCAGTAGTTTAGTAGGAATAGGATCCAGTATGCAGCTTGAAGGTTTAGAGGCCATGATTATTTTCATCATTGTGTCAAGAGATATAGTACTAAAACACTTAAGTGTCTCTCCCGATCCCAGGGCCTGGCAGAGCTGTGCAGATCCAGGACAGCTAAGCCCTGGAGGAATACGCAGATTCAAAGAGGAGTCCGTAATTTGCTTTCTAATGGTCATGATCTTTTCCTCAAAGAAGTTCATGAATTTATTACTGCTGAAGTGAAAGCCATCCTCTCTTGGGGAATGCTGCTTTTTAGTTAGCTTTGCAACAGTATCAAAAATACATTTTGGATTGTTCTTATTTTCCTCAATTAAGTTGGAAAAGTAGGATGATCGAGCAGCAGTGAGGGCTCTTCGGTACTGCACGGTACTGTCTTTCCAAGCTAGTCGGAAGACTTAAAGTTTGGTGTGGCCCCATTTCGTTCCAATTTTCTGGAAGCTTGCTTCAAAGCTCAGGTATTTTCTGTTTACCAGGGAGCTAGTTTCTTATGACAAATGTTTTTTGTTTTTAGGGGTGCAACTGCATCTAGGGTATTGCGCAAGGTTAAATTGAGTTCCTCAGTTAGGTGGTTAACTGATTTTTGTCCTCTGACGTCCTTGGGTAGGCAGAAGGAGTCTGGAAGGGCATCAAGGAATTTTTGTGTTGTCTGAGAATTTATAGCACGACTTTTGATGCTCCTTGGTTGGGGTCTGAGCAGATTATTTGTTGCGATTGCAAACGTAATAAAATGGTGGTCCGATAGTCCAGGATTATGTGAAAAAACATTAAGATCTACAACATTTATTCCATGGGACAAAACTAGGTCCAGAGTATGACTGTGGCAGTGAGTAGGTCCAGAGACATGTTGGACAAAACCCACTGAGTCGATGATGGCTCCGAAAGACTTTTGGAGTGGGTCTGTGGACTTCTCCACATGAATATTAAAATCACCAAAAATTAGAATATGATCTGCTATGACTACAAGGTCTGATAGGAATTCAGGGAACTCAGAGAGGAATGCTGTATATGAACCAGGAGGCCTGTAAACAGTAGCTATAAAAAGTGATTGAGTAGGCTGCATAGATTTCATGACTAGAAGCTCAAAAGACGAAAACGTCTTTTTTTTTTGTGAATTGAAATTTGCTATCGTAAATGTTAGCAACACCTCCGCCTTTGCGGGATGCATGGGGGATTCGCGGGATGCACGGGGGATATGGTCATATAACAGAAATACTCTGAAAATCACATTTACACAAGCATCGTTGATCATTTCCAAACTGATTGCAGATTTTCCTGACAAGGTTGCCAGTCTGGCATCCTCAACCATAGTGTCGTTTAGGCACACGCCCCCTATCAGAGGAGGTCGGTATGTGTCTGCTGGTGAATCACCCAAGCCACACAGGAAAACCTCATGTTCGGTTAAGTTCCGAGTTGAACTCACCTTGTCATTTGTCACCAATGGCGAACTCATGACCAAGTTCACCGGGTTTGTGGCAGATGCTGACGTCGAACCCACGCCGTTGCGCAATGTATGACAGATAGCCTTGGAAGAATGCGGGGAAGTCAACGGAGTTGGCATACATATTTGTCACCAGATTTGGTTGGTTTTCCAATCCATTAGTGGTACCAAACGGTCAATTAAATCTATCCCAATAAGCATCCGTTCGATGTCGATGGTAATCGCTTTCGAAGTTGAGTTTAAGTAGGAGACACTTGGTTAGTGGCGAGGTAGCTTCGGTGAAACCCCTAAGCTTCGTGTCGCAACGTTCCGTTTTCAACCAACGGTTTGTTGGGTCCACTGCCCCTTTTAGTTCATCCAGCAAGGTTTCGGATATGAGTGAAATTGTCAAACCCGAATCTATGAGAGCGTGACAGGTCAAACAGTCCTCCAGGACTGTTCTAAGGTATGGCCTGTTCGAGTTGGGTTTTCTCATCATATCCCCAACATAATGGAGTGGGTTGGGAGTACCGAGCGGTTTGTAATCTGTGTCGATTTCCAAGACGGATAACTCACCTATGTGACCCAGTGGGTCCTCTATCGGAATGGGAGAGGAATCATCTGTTGCAAAGCTGCTTATCTAGAACGAGTGGTCCCTGGACAGGGATTGGAGTGGGGGCGGGGGTAATGGAAATGTTGACATCCTCTCGAATTGCGTTAGTTTCGGCTGACTTGGTTCCCAACAATTTTACGCCTAGTTATGTCGTCCTCTTTCTCAAATTTCTTACGATGCAGTACATCTCTTATCAGAGTTTCTATATCATTTCGCTTAGGGTTTAGATCATTGTTGAATACTTTGTTGCGCTTGTTACTCTTGTGTCCTGACCCTTTGTGAGGGTTAGGCGCAGGGACATATCGGCCAAGTTGATCTCTACGGGACCTGTTAGATTGGGGACGTTCATCATAGCTATTGTTACTGCAGTGGTTGTCAGTGTGGTGGTTACTTGGTTGCCATCCCCTTTGATCGTCATCTTTTACCGCACCTGTCCCTAATGCTGCACCTTCTAATTGGAGTGATGGTTCCCGCCTAAGCTCGAAAGTCTAGGTGTCCGGGCTCTTAGCCCGGCTTGCTTTTGATGCTTCAAAAGCGGTGCTTACAAGCTCTCAGAGCGTCGAGATTGGCAACCCAATGTGGGCAGTAGGGCCCAAGTAGTTGATGAAGTAGATGTTTGACAGAAACAGTTGTTTGAATGGTAATAGGTCTTCCATTCCCGTTTCAGTGAGCATGCCAAAGTAAGCTGAACGAAGCAGGTGATAGTAGGTCTGTGGGTGTTCATTTTGAGCTTGTCTGATATTGTTAGCCAACGAGCTGTCGTGTTTGCGAGTCGCAGAACCACTGAATTCTATTTTCAAAACCGTGGCAAGTTTAGCGTAGTCGTGCAGGATTTCGCCACAATTTCTCTGTATATAATGGCCCATAACTTTAACACTAGCAGAGATCCTGGAATTGATATACCCTTACAGTATATTATATTCAACAATATATACAAAAATCAACATTTATATTTTCAATATTCATGTAAGAAATGTTTGAATGAAATCCGAATACTACTCATATTACAGAGCAAGTGGTAAAGATTCATATTACACCCATTGTTGATTTGTAGCCTGTAGCATCTAATGATGAAACATTATGGTGTCTTGAAGGAGGTCTGTAGCATCTAATGATTATACATTATGGGGTCTTAAAGGAGGACTGTAGCATCTAATGATGAAACATTATGGAGTCTTGAAGGAGGACTGTAGCATCTAATGATTATACATTATGGAGTCTTGAAGGAGGACTGTAGCATCTAATGATTATACATTATGGGGTCTTAAAGGAGGACTGTAGCATCTAATGATTATACATTATGGAGTCTTAAAGGAGAACTGTAGCATCTAATGATTATACATTATGGAGTCTTGAAGGAGGACTGTAGCATCTAATGATGAAACATTATGGAGTCTTAAAGGAGGACTGTAGCATCTAATGATGAAACATTATGGAGTCTTAAAACTTCTTATGGCTAGTGGAACCCCTCGACAACATTCCGCTGAAAAGGCAGAGCGCTAAATTCAAAAATATTTTTTAGAAATATGTAACTTTGATGCATTCACAAGTGCAATACACCAAATTAAAGCTTAACTTCTTGTTAATCTACCCATCGTGTCCGATTTCAAAAAAAGCTTTACAGTGAAAGCACACCATATAATTATGTTAGGTCAGAGCCTAGTCACAAAAACACACAGCCATTTTCCAGCCAAAGAGAGGAGTCACAAAAAGCAGAAATATAGATTAAATTAAATTTATCACTAACCTTTGATGATCTTCATAAGATGGCACTTATAGGACTTCATGTTACACAATACATGTATGTTTTGTTCGATAAAGTTCATATTTCTATCCAAAAATCTCAGTTTACATTGGCGCTTCATGGTCAGTAATGTTGTGCATCGAAAACATCCGGCAAATTTTCAGAGGCACATCAATTTACAGAAATACTCATAATAAACATGTTGATAAAAGATACAAGTATTATGCACAGCATTATAGATGTACTTCTCCTTAATGCAACCGCTGTGTCAGATTTCAAAAAAGCTTTACGGAAAAAGCAAACCATGCAATAATCCGAGTACGGCGCTCAGACACAAGCCATGCAGATACCCGCCATGTTGTTGAGTCAGAAATAGCGTTTTAAATATTTGCTTTGATGATCTTCATCAGAATGCACTCCCAGGAATCCCAGTTCAACAATAAATGTTTGTTTTGTTCGATAAAGTCCAACATTTATGTCCAAATACCTCCTTTTGTTAGCGCGTTTGGTAAACAAATCCAAACTCACGAGCCGCGGGCAAGTCCAGGCGAAAGTTCCGATGAAAAGTTCAAAAATGTATATTACAGTTCGTAGAAAAATGTCAAACGATGTATAGAATCAATCTTTAGGATGTTTTTAACATAAATCTTCAATAATGTTCCAACCAGCGAATTCCTTTGTCTTTAGAATTGCAATGGAATGCAGGTCGCTCTCACGTGTAGGCGCATGACCAGCTCATGCCACTCTGGCAGACCTCTGGTTGAAACAGCTCTCATTCCCCCCTCCTTCACAGTAGAAGCCTCAAACAATGTTCTAAGACTGTTGACATCTAGTTGAAGCCTTAGGAAGTGCAATATGACCCCATAGACACTGTACATTCGATAGGCAATGAGTTGAAAACTACAAACATCAGATTTCCCACTTCCTGGTTGGATTTTTCTCAGGTTTTCGCCTGCCATAGGAGTTCTGTTATACTCACAGACATCATTCAAACAGTTTTAGAAACATGAGTGTTTCTATCCAATACTACTAATAATATGCATATCTTATCTTCTGGGGATGAGTAGCTGGCAGTTTAATTTGGATATGCTTTTCATCCAAACGTGAAAATGCTGCCCCCTATCCTAGAGAAGTTTTTAACGAATGCACTGTGTGTGTGTGTATACTGAACCAAAATATAAACAACGATTTACAGTTTATATGAGTCAGTGATTGTAAATAAATAAACGAGGCCCTGATCTATGGACTTTACATAACTGGGCAGGGGCACAGCCATTGGTGGGCCCTGGAGGGCATACGCCCACCCATTGCGGAGCCAGGCCCAGCCAATCAGAATGAGTTTTTCCCCACAAAAGGGCTTCATTACAAAGAGGAAATACAACTCTGGTGGCTGGTCTCAGACAATGTGGAGGTCCTGGGCTGGCGTCGTTATATGTGGTCTGTGGTTGTGAGGCCAGTTGGATGTACTGCCAAATTCTCTAAAATGACGTTGGAGGCGGCTTCTTGTAGAGATTATAACATTCAATTATCTGGTAACAGCTCCAGTGGATATTCCTGCAGTCAGCATGCCAATTGCACGCTCCCTCAAAACTTGAGACATCTGTGGCATTGTGTTGTGTGACAGAACTGCACATTTTAGTGGCCTTTTATTCTCCCCAGCACAAGGTGCACCTGTGTAATGATCATGCTGTTTAATCAGCTTGATATGCCACACCTGTCAGGTGGATGGATTATCTTGGCAAAGAATAAATGTTAACTAACAGGGATGTAAAAAATTCTGCCATCTTTTTTTCAGCTCATGAAACATCCAACAATATACATGTTGCGTTAATATTTTTGTTTATTGTAGTTACTCTCAGTTTTAGGAACATCTTCCCAAATATTTCACTATTTTTTACTTTCCCCAAAATAGGACATCAGCGATAGTCAAAATGTTGAAAATCTGTGAACGTCTAAATAAGAAACTGGGCCATTTAAACAGCAGGCGTCGAACCCTTTCGACAACGGGGAGATTTTACTGATGTGCTTTGTGTCTTTCACGTAAAAACAAATTTTGGACTTCCACTTAAAATTACTTATTTACTTATTTTATGTTTAAGGAGTGTGTACAGTTGTGGCCAAACATTTTGAGAATGACACAAATATGAATTTTCAGTCTGCTGCCTCAGTTTGTATGATGGCAATTTGCATATACTCCAGAATGTTATGAAGAGTGATCAGATGAATTGTAATTAATTGCAAAGTCCCTCTTTGCCATGCAAATGAACAGAATCCCCCCCCAAAACTGGAAGCTTCAAAAGGAGGGTGATGCTTGGAATCATTGTTCTTCCTGTCACCCATGGTTACCTGCAAGGAAACACGTGCCGTCATCATTGCTTTGCACAAAAAAGGCTTCACAGGCAAGGATATTGCTGCCAGTAAGATTGCACCTAAATCAACCCTTTATCGGATCATCGATAACTTCAAGGAGAGCGGTTCAATTGTTGTGAAGAAGGCTTCGGAGCGGTTTAATTGTTGTGAAGAAGGCTTCAGGGCACCCAAGAAAGTCCAGCAAGCGCCAGGACCGTCTCCTAAAGTTGATTCAGCAGCGGGATCGGGGCACCACCAGTACAGAGCTTGCTCAGGAATAGCAGCAGGCAGGTGTGAGTGCATCTGCACACAGACTGATATTCTGCAAAAGGTACAGGGATTGGACTGCTGAGGACTGGGGTAAAGTAATTTTCTCTGATAAATCCCCTTTTCGATTGTTTGGGGCATCTGGAAAAAAGCTTGTCCTGAGAAGACAAGGTGAGCGCTTCCATCAGTCCTGTGTCATTGCCAATGGTAAAGCATCCTGAGACCATTCATGTGTGGGGTTGCTTTTCAGCCAAGGGTGTGGGCTCACTCACAATGTTGCCTAAGAACACAGCCATGAATAAGGAATGCTACCAACACATCCTCCGAGAGCAACTTCTCCCAACCATCCAGTAACAGTTCGGTGACGAACAATGTCTTTTCCAGCATGAAGGAGCACCTTGCCATAAGGCAAACGTGATAAGTGGCACAGGGAACAAAACATCAATATTTTGGGTCCAGGGCCAGGAATCTCCCCAGACCTTAATCCCAATGAGAACTTGTGGTCAATCCTCAAGAGGCGGGTGGACAAACAAAAACCCACAAATTCTGACAAACTCCAAGCATTGATTATGCAAGAATGGGCTGCCATCACAGGATGTGGCCCAGAAGTTAATTGACACCAGGGTGGATTGCAGAGGTCTTGCAAAAGAAGGGTCAACACTGCAAATATTGACTCTTTGCATCAACTCCATGTCATTGCTAATAAAAACCTTTGACACTTATGAAATGCTTGTAATTATACTTCAGTATTTCATTGTAACATCTGACAAAAATATCTGAAGACACTGAAGCAGCAAACTTTGTGGAAATTAATATTTGTGTCATTCTCAAAACTTTTGGCCACGACTGTAGGTCGCATTCTGTATCATACAGCTATGAAAGTTATATATTTAGAACCACCTGCTCGATTGGAATTAAGCGACATCTGTGTCTTGAGTGTCCAAGAACGGTTTAGTTTTTTGTGTTCTGACTTGTAAAACAGAATGAATAAATAAGTAATGTAAACATTATCAGTAATTACCAGGAAACTCCACAACATTTGTTTTAAAATCACACCAAGATTGTTAACCTTTCACGAGTACCTACCCCGGGTCCGGGTGCACCCCCCACCCCCCCCACACTGAGTAGCATCGCTAGCATAGCGACACAATTAAATAGTAGCATCTAAATATCATTCAATCACAAGTCCAAGACACCTAATGAAAGATACAGATCTTGTGAATAAAGGCACCATTTCAGATTTTTAAAATGTTTTACAGGGAAGACAAAATATGTAAATCTATTAGCTAACCACGTTAGCAAAATAAACCATTTTTCTTTGTCCACCATTTTCTCTCAACACCAGTAGCTATCACCAATTCGGCTAAACTAAGATATTGATAGCCACTAACCAAGAAAAAACCTCATCAGATGACAGTCTGATAACATATTTATGGTATAGGATAGGTTTTGTTAGAAAAATGTGCATATTTCAGGTAGATATCATAGTTTACAATTGCACCCACGTCACAAATCGACTAGAATAAATACATAGAGCAACGTGTATTACCTAATTACTAATCATCAAACATTTCGTAAAAATACACAGCATACACTAATCGAAAGACACAGATCCTGTGAATACAGACAATATTTCAGATTTTCTAAGTGTCTTACAGCGAAAACACAAATCGTTATATTAGCATACCACATATGCAAACGTTACCCGAGCACTGATTCTAGCCAAAGAGAGCGATAACGTAAACATCGCCAAAATATATTAATTTTTTCACTAACCTTCTCAGAATTCTTCCGATGACACTCCTGTAACATCACATTACACAATCCATATAGAGTTTGATCGAAAATGTGCATATTTAGCCACCAAAATCATGGTTAGACAATGACAAAAGTAGCTCAGCTGGTCAGAAAATGTCGTGCATCATATTAGACAGTGATCTAGTCTTATACATAAATACTCATAAACTTGACTAAAAAATACAGGGTGGACAGCGATTGATAGACAATTTAATTCTTAATACAATCGCGGAATTACATTTTTTAAATTATCCTTACTTTTCAATACAGGTTGCGCCAAGCGAAGCTATAGCAAACATAATGGCAGCATAAGCGTGTAACATTTTTCGACAGAAACACGATTTATCATCATAAATTGTTCTTACTATGAGCTGTTCTCCCATCAGATTCTTGGGAAATGAATCCTTTCTTGGGTCTAATCTTCTTTTAGTCGAAAGATGTCCACTTGTCCGTCGAAATGCTCACTAATGTACGACCGGGACCCCGAAACGTGCCCGGAGCTTCAAAGTCTATTACAAAGCAATGCCTCAAAATCGCACTAAACGGATATAAATTGCTATAAAACGGTTTAAATTAACTACATTATGATGTTTCTAACACCTATAACGAGTAAAAACATGACCGACGCTATATTACTGGCTAAACCAAGACTTGGAAAAGGCCAGTCAGATATCCTTCTTGCGTTGAGCGCAGACTCCAAAGGAATCCTACTTCCGGTCTTTGGTCATTTATAGAGCCTGTGATTGCGCAATCGACTCCATTCAAATTGTCACCACTTACTGACATCTAGAGGAAGGCGTGGGCAGTGTTTGTATCCTCATAGCACATACTGTGGGTTTAAAACTGATCTGGAACCAGAGGCCAAGATTTCTGGAAACTCACTCACTGGGAGGAAAAGTGCTGTAGAATGAGTTCTGTTTCACTCAGAGACATAATTCAAACGGCTATAGAAACTAGAGAGTGTTTTCTATCCAATAATAACAATAATATGCATATTGTACGAGCAAGAATTGAGTACTAGGCAGTTTAATCTGTAGAGTTAATTATGCTAATGCGAAATAGCACCCCCTATAGTCGCAAGAAGTTAAAACTGGCCTTAGGTTATTGAGCGATCTGATTAGGATTTACCCCCGTAGCAAGGCCTATTTATCATGTGGAGGTTTCATTCAGGTCTCTTTTTTTTTAAACACACTGTCTTTGGCAGGAGAAAGACCAGGCTCAGAGGAACCAGAGCCAGGGACGTCCAAACCAACAAGAAGACACCAGTGTTCCCACTGTGGAAAGTGTTTCAACCATTTAAGTACCCTGAAAGTTCATGAGATAATACACACAGGGGAGAAGCCTTACCACTGCTCCCATTGTGGCAAGTGTTTTAAACAGTTAGGGAACCTGAAAGAACACGAGAGAATACACACAGGTGAGAAGCCTTGCCACTGCTCCCAGTGTGGAAAGGGTTTCAGCCAGTCGGCGAATCTGAAACGGCATGAGAGAATACACACAGGGGAGAAGCCTTACCACTGCTCCCAGTGCGAAAAGAGTTTTAACGATTTAGGGAACCTGAAAAAACACGAGAGAATACACACAGGGGAGAAGCCTTACCACTGCTCCCAGTGTGGAAAGTGTTTCAACCGGCCGGGGGAGCTGAAAAAACATGAGAGAATACACACAGGGGAGAAGCCTTACCACTGCTCCCAGTGCGACAAGTGTTTTAAACAGTTAGGGAATCTGAAAGAACACGAGAGTATACACACAGGTGAGAAGCCTTACCACTGCTCCCAGTGTGGAAAGGGTTTCAGCCAGTCGGCGAATCTGAAACGGCATGAGAGAATACACACAGGGGAGAAGCCTTACCACTGCTCCCAGTGCGAAAAGAGTTTTAGCGATTTAGGGAACCTGAAAAAACACGAGAGAATACACACAGGGGAGAAGCCTTACCACTGCTCCCAGTGTGGAAAGTGTTTCAACCGGCCGGGGGAGCTGAAAAAACATGAGAGAAAACACACAGGGCAGAAGCCTTACCACTGCTCCCAGTGTGGCAAGTGTTTTAAACAGTTAGGGAATCTGAAAGAACACGAGAGTATACACACAGGTGAGAAGCCTTACCACTGCTCCCAGTGTGGAAAGGGTTTCAGCCAGTCGGCGAATCTGAAACGGCATGAGAGAATACACACAGGGGAGAAGCCTTACCACTGCTCCCAGTGTGGAAAGTGTTTCAACCGGCCGGGGGAGCTGAAAAAACACGAGAGAATACACACAGTGGAGAATTCTTACCACTGCTTGCAGTGTGGAAAGTGTTTTAACAAGTTAAAGGACCTGTACCGACATGAGAGAATACACACAGGGGAGAAGTCTTACCACTGCTCGCAGTGTGGAAAGAGTTTTAACCGGTCAGGGAATCTGAAAAAACATGAGAGAATACACACAGGTGAGAAGCCTTACCACTGCTCCCAGTGTGGAAAGGGTTTCAGCCAGCCGGCGAATCTGAAACGGCATGAGAGAATACACACAGGGGAGAAGCCTTACCACTGCTCCTTGTGTGGAAAGAGTTTTAACCGGTCAGGGAATCTGAAAAAACATGAGAGAATACACACAGGTGAGAAGCCTTACCACTGCTCCCAGTGTGGAAAGGGTTTCAGCCAGCCGGCGAATCTGAAACGGCATGAGAGAATACACACAGGGGAGAAGCCTTACCACTGCTCCTTGTGTGGAACGAGTTTTAACGATTTGGGGGATCTGAAAAAACATGAGAGAATACACACAGGGCAGAAGCCTTACCACTGCTCTCAGTGTGGAAAGTTTTTCGGCCGGTCAGGGGATCTGAAAAAACATGAGAGAATACACACAGGGAGAAGCCTTACCGCTGCTCCCAATGTGGAATGAGTTTCAACCAGCCGGGGGGAGCTGAAATGGCATGAGAGAATACACACAGGGGACTTGCTGTCTTATATTGTTGACTGATAATGATTACCTGTTTTTACCATAAGAACTTGAATTGTACAAAGTATACTAAAACATATATTTGTATGTTTTTATTAGAAAACATTAATTGAATATGGAGTTTGAATATAGAGTAGGTCAGATTCCTTCTGTTTTAAATGGTCCTTTTTTAAACTCTGACACTGTGTGTGTGTTTATCTGCGTGTCATTCCTCCAGCACTGCAGATAATCAAGTGATATTTGGATGTGATGCATTTTTCCGTTGTTTACATTTGCAATGTTGGCCCACTGATGATTTAATGAAATGAAAATGTTCACAGACTCTGTAATGCAAAATGTTAATTGTATGTGTCCACATATCTGAGTATGTGACTTGTGGTGGATGAATCAGAATTAGTTGGGTAACATAGATAATTAAGATGTCTTATCTGCATAATATGCTGATGTGATATACTTGTTATTAGAATGTATCCCTTCGGACTCTGGTGTTGGCAGTTGCACTTCTTCCCTCAGCTGGGGCTCAGTCACCTGGGGCCCAGAGAGGGGAGAAGTCAGGCTTGTCTTTCACATGTCCCTGGTGCTATGCAGAATATCAGGAAGGGAAGAGGACAGGAGGGAACATTGTCTTCATATGTGAATGTATCTGTTAAACTATGTGAAGGGATGGTGTGATTAATGGGGAACCAATTACTGGTTTCCACAATGTCTGTGCGCAAGTCACTCCCTCCTTTGGCATTGGGGGTAGGTGTATGGCAGTGTCTGGAACCATTGTATGTCCTCTCTGATGTTGCACTTATCCTGGGATAGTGTATGACCTAGAGGCTCACTCCCCTCAGTGAGCGTGTCCAGGAGTGGGGTCAAGAAGGGGTTTTACTTGAGATGGGAGTATCTAGAGTTGACAATTGAGTTATGCCATTGGATGAGTTGGTGTTTTTGTGCTATGAAGTACCAGGAACGAGATTAGAACCTTGTTTTAGGGACCAAACTGAATGATAAATTATAGCGAATGCTATCTGGCTACGGGATACTCCTTTCTCATTATAAAGTCTCACTTTGTGAACTGTTCCTAATATCTGTGGTTTGTTATGTCGACTAGGGGGGTGGATCTTTGCTATAAAAGATCTCAGTAGCCATTGTGTTGCCACTCAACGGTTCATTAGAAATAGTGAATTGTTGAAAGTCATTGCAAAGATCTTATTATTAAAGATGTAGTTTAAGTATAACTCTGATTGGTGTGTGAAGTTTTTAAGTATAACTGATTGGTGTGTGAAGTTTGTCTCTCCTCATTTGGTAATACAGAAATTAACCACCACAGACTAACCTTGTGAAACTGTCCTATTATAATCTCCTGTTCCTGGGAGTATCATCCTGCGTTGCAAACCAGCTGCACCTGCGTCCTTGTATGAATAAAGTCCCTCCCAGGAACAGGAAACTATAAAGATATGTGCTCATCACCCAATGCTTCGGAATTCAGACTGTCTACACTGCGCTGTGTAACTGTTATTCTCTCTGAGCTCAGAAATAAAGAATCTTGGTTTGACTTGGACACCAGCAGATCCTTATTTTATAATATCCACCTCAACTCTCCCACGGATTGCTGTTTATCATTGTCTCAATGAAGAGTTCTTTGTTTTATTTTCCTGGGGTCATTTACAAACCTCCCACTGGTTGAATAAACTTTGTTTCCATGTCATTTCAACAAAACAAATCCATGTGATGATGTTTGATCAATGTGGAAAACTGATTGGATTTGTAAAAAGCCATGAACATCAGGTATTTTTAATTTTTTCACGAACTGGCAACCTAAATCCAATGACAGGTGACATTTTGTGTTGATTTCATGTTGAATTCACGACTCAAAGAAATGTAAATAGAAACTAGATGTTGAACTGACGTCTGTGCCCAGTGGGCTGGTTTGAATAAGTAGCAGGTGTTGGATCAATATCCACCTTAGTAGCTAAGTTTCCATGTAATTTGCACCAGATTTCCATGTGAATATTCTCAAATCTGCATAAAACAATATACACATTTTCCCATCAGAAATATTTGCATCAAACAGACTTATTGTGGATTAAAGGCGTTGCGTTATGACGTAGTGCACAAGAAGAATAACGTTTGCTGTTAAATTCACATGTACCGAATGAAAAATACAAGTTAAATTGGTTTCCATCACATTTTCAACTCTCCTGATGGTTTTAAAAACTTGTGTAAAATTGAAAACGTGCTCTTGTCCCGTGCACTGTAGCCTGCAGCACACAGATACAGTGATGGTAGGGTACCTACATGATAAGATTATTATGGATGAGAGAGATATTATTTTATTTGTCAAATGGCAGAATAAGACCAACAAAATGTATTGGAAAGGAGCATCAAGCTCATCACATGCAGTTTCACCACCCTGTGAAGTTCATAACTTATTTTGTCTGTAGCCTAATAAACTGCATGGTTTCCCAAGTCGTAGAGGGAGGACCACACAACATATCATCACGTGACTCCAAGTTAAATAAGATGTGATGGTTAATATATAAATATTTGTGGATAAATTAGTTTCCACCGCCATTTCTTGCTCATACATTTTTACTGACACAAAAAGACCCCACCATGTCAAACAAACTAACAAATTGTCTGTCTGCATTAATAAAAGTGTACAGGTATATCCTGTTTCCGTCAGCCCGGTCATTACTTTTGAAATGGTTGGATCAATATCCACCTTCATGATATGGATGAAGCCTGATTTGGAATGTCTGAGTAGTTCTATCTGATGTCATAATACACTCTGATAGTGATCCATTTGCTGCATTGTTTCCATGTCAGTTGGTTTCCCACTCTGATTATTTATATCTGACAGAGGGGCTTTAAAGGAATAGTATGGTCACATGTACAGGTTGTGGCTCAGTATTCTTAGTATGATGTGAAAAAAGAACAATCAACTATTTATTGATAATGTATATTCCTATTCAGCTTCTACATCTGCATAGAGGCAAACAGTATCTTGAAGTTGATTAAATATATATATAAATTGTACACTTCTATCTTCACAATTTGAATTATTATTCATCAAAAACTATACCAACAATACACTGCAGCTTTGACGTCAAGAAGAGAATGGGCTGATGGGTGGTGGTGCTACTCTACAGGTAAGACAGTCCAATATGAATGTTCAATACACACAATAGGTTGATCAGTAGCCAGTTAGCTAGCTGCTACAGTCCAATATGAATGTTCAATACATACAATAGGTTGATCGTTAGCCAGATAGCTAGCTGCTACAGTCCAATATGAATATTCAATACACACACTAGGTTGATCAGTAGCCAGTTAGTTAGCTGCTACAGTCCAATATGAATGTTCAATACACACAATAGGTTGATCAGTAGTCAGTTAGCTAGCTGCTATAGTCCAATATGAATGTTCAATACACACAATAGGTTGATCAGTAGTCAGTTAGTTAGCTGCTACAGTCCAATATGAATGTTCAATACACACAATAGGTTGATCGGTAGCCAGTTAGCTAGCTGCTACAGTCCAATATGAATGTTCAATACACACAATAGGTTGATCGGTAGCCAGTTAGCTAGCTGCTACAGTCCAATATGAATGTTCAATACACACAATAGGTTGATCGGTTGCCAGTTAGCTAGCTGCTACAGTCCAATATGAATGTTCAATACACACAATAGGTTGATCGGTAGCCAGTTAGCTAGCTGCTACAGTCCAATATGAATGTTCAATACACACAATAGGTTGACTGTTGACCAATATGAATGTTCATAATGAGGGAAAAATAAAGGTGGGCTCTCCTGTCAACATGGGGCTCCTGCTGCAGGTAGCCTAGCGGTTACTAGTGTTGGGCCAGTAACCGAAAGATCTCTGGTTTGAATCCCAAAGACAACTAGGTGAAAAATCTGTCAATTTTCCCTTGAGGACAGCAGCAGCAGGAGCCTCATGTTTCTCCCATTCTTCTCTGCAGATCCTCTCAAACTCTGTCAGGTTGGATGGGGAGTGTCACTACAAAGCTATTTTCAGGTCTCTCCAGAGATGTTAAATCGGGTTCAAATCCGGGCTCTGGCTGGGCCCCTCAAGGACATTCAGAGACATCTCCCAAAGCCACTCCTGCATTGTCTTGGCTTTGTGCGTAGGGTCGTTGTCCTATTGGAAGGTTAACCTTTGCCCCAGTCTGAGGTCCTGAGTGCTCTGGAGCAAGTTTTCAAAAATTATCTCTCTGTATTTTGCTCCGTTCATCTTTCCCTCGAACCTGACGAGTCTCCCAGTCCATGCCGCTGAAAAACATCCCCACAGCATGATGCTGCCAACCCCATGCTTCACCGTAGGAATGGTGCCAGGTTTCCTCCAGACGTGACCCTTGGCATTCATCAGACCAGAGAATTTTGTTACTCATGTTCTGATAGTCCTTTAGGTGCCTTTTGGCAAACTCCAATCTGGCTTTCATGTGCCTTTTACTGAGGAGTGGCTTCCGTCTGGCAACTCTACCATAACGTCCTGCTTGGTGGAGTGATGCAGAGATGGTTGTCCTTCTGGAAGGTTCTCCCATCTCCACAGAGGAGCTCTGTCAGAGTGACCATTGGGTTCTTGGTTACCTCCCTGACCAAGGCCCTTCTCCCCCGATTGTTCAGTTTGGCCGGGCAGCCAGCAGTAGGAAGGGTCTTGGTGGTTTCAAATTTCTTCCTTTTAAGATGATGGAGACCTTCAATGCTACAGAAATGTTTTGGTACACTTCCCCAGATCTGTGCCGTGACAAAATCCTGTCTCGAAAGGAGTATATCACATCAAATACAGGCTACTTAAAGTTCATGAACACACATATGCTCGTACTCTTGTCTCATTTTTACAAAAATAGAATTGTGCTTTTGGTCATGCAATATTTTCTTTATATATATATACACTGATCATACCAAACATTTGGAGAGAAATAAACGTCCTAATATGGACTAGGAACCTCTTCCTTTTCCCTCAGAAGAGCCTCAATTTGTTGGGGCATGAACTCTTCAAAGTGTCCAAAGCCTTCCACAGGGATGCTGGCACATGTTGACTCCAATGCTTCCCACACTGAGAAGCCTCCACTGCACCCAAAGGACATCGAGCCAACATGACATAATTGTGGGAAGGGATTTTCAGTGAGTTTCAGAAGAAAATAAATTGGTAAAACATTCAAATAAAATCATTTTTGGATAAAACTATACTAAATATAATCACATCACCAAATAATTGAATAAAACATATATTTTGCGTCCTCCTCTGGGTACATTGACTTCAATACAAAACCTAGGAGGCTCATGGTTCTCAAGGCTTCCATAGACTTAAACAGTAATTATGACAACTTCCGGAGGACATCCTCCAACCTATCAGAGCTCTTTCAGCATGAACCTTCTCCGCTGTGCAATGTGGTTTCCGAGCTGGTCATGGGTGCACCTCAACCCCGCTCAAGGTACGAAACGATATCATAACCGCCATCGAGAAGAGACAATACTGTGCAGCCGTATTCATGGGTTGGCACCCCCCATTGGGATGTGCCATGGCGAAGATCTTTGTGGGCTATACTCGGCCTTGTCTCAGGATGGTAAGTTGGTGGTTGAAGATATCCCTCTAGTGGTGTGGGGTTATATCCTGCCTGTTTGGCCCTGTCCGGGGGTATCATCGGATGGGGCCACAGTGTCTCCTGACCCCTCTTGTCTCAGCCTCCAGTATTTATGCTGCAGTAGTTTATGTGTCGGGGGGCTGGGGTCGTCTGTTATATCTGGAGTATTTCTCCTGTCTTATCCGGTGTCCTGTGTGAATTTAAGTATGCTCTCTCCAATTCTCTCTTTCTCTCTTTCTTTCTTTCTCTTTCTCGGAGGACCTGAGCCCTAGGACCATGCCTCAGGACTACCTGGCATGATGACTCCTTGCTGTCCCCAGTCCAGCTGGCCGTGCTGCTGCTCCAGTTTCAACTGTTCTGCCTGCGGCTACGGAACCCTGACCTGTTCACCGGAGGTGCTACCTATCCCAGACCTGCTGTTTTCAACTCTCTAGAGACAAACGTTTCTTAAACAGAAAAAAACGGGATAAACATACCTGAATTTGTCAAATAAAATCAAACTTTATTTGTCAAATGCGCCGAATACAACAAGTGTAGACCTTACAGTGAATTGCTTACTTACAAGCCCTTAACTAACAGTACAGTTCAAGAAGAGTTAAGAAAATTAGCAAATGACCAAAAGTAAAAAATAATAAAAAGTAACACAATAAAATAACAATAACAAGGCTATATACAGGGGGTACTGGTACCGAGTCAATGTGCGGGGGTACAGGTTAGTCGAGGTAATTTGTACATGTAGGTAGGGGTGAAGTGACATTTCATAGATAATAAACAGCAAGTAGCAGCAGTGTACAAAACAAATGGAGGTGGGGTCAATGTAAATAGTCCGGGTGGCCATTGATTAATTGTTCAGCAGTCTTATGGCTTGGGGGTAGAAGCTGTTAAGGAGCCTTTTGGTTCTAGACTTGGTGCTCCGGTACCGCTTGACGTGCGGGAGCAGAGAAAACAGTCTATGACTTGGGTGACTGACAATTTTTGGGTCTTTCTTTATATAGGTCCTGGATGGCAGGAAGCTTGGCCCCAGTGATGTTCACTACCCTCTGTAGTGCATTACGGTCAGATGCCGAGCAGTTGCCATACCATGCGGTGATGCAACCGGTCAGGATGCTCTCGATGGTGCAGCTGTAGAACTTTTTGAGGATCTGGGGACCCATGCCAAATCTTTTCAGTCTCCCGAGGTGGAAAACTTGTTGTCGTGCCCTCTTCACGACTGTCTTGGTGTTTTTGGACCATGATAATTAGTTGGTGATGTCTTCACGACTGTCTGTCCATGTGTCACTGTCTGTCACCTAAAAAACGTATCTCGACCTGTGTGACCCTACATTCTAAACTTTCATTCATAGGCTAGGTTGTAGCAACCTCATGATGGGTATAGGGAAAATTCTAGTATCATGTAGTAGCCGAAACCTATTGCTGTTACATTGAACAGGGTGAACGGAATATGAATGACAGTCATCTAATATGCTGTAATAGAAATAAGGCCATGCTCATAAAAAAACAAATCGTTCTGCCTCATCTTAAACACCACTGTTTGGGTGGTGGATGATTCTTGGTACACATGGGAAACCGTTGAGCTGGAAAACCCCAGCAGCGTTGCAGTTCTTGACACAAACCGGCGCCTGGGACCTACTACCATCCCCCGTTCAAAGACACTTAAATATTTTGTCTTCCCCATTCACCCTCTGAATGGCACACATACACAATCCATGTCTCATTTGTCTCAAGGCCTAAAATGCCTTTTTTAACTCATCTCCTCCCCTTCATCTACACTGATTGAAGGGGATTTAACTAGTGACATCAATAGTTCATAGACCCTGCCTCACACAGGAAGCGGCGCAGGTCCTAATCCAGGCACTTGTCATCTCCCGTCTGGATTACTGCAACTCGCTGTTGGCTGGGCTCCCTGCCTGTGCCATTAAACCCCTACAACTCATCCAGAACGCCGCAGCCCGTCTGGTGTTCAACCTTCCCAAGTTCTCTCACGTCACCCCGCTCCTCCGCTCTCTCCACTGGCTTCCAGTTGAAGCTCGCATCCGCTACAAGACCATGGTGCTTGCCTACGGAGCTGTGAGGGGAACGGCACCTCAGTACCTTCAGGCTCTGATCAGGCCCTACACCCAAACAAGGGCACTGCGTTCATCCACCTCTGGCCTGCTCGCCTCCCTACCACTGAGGAAGTACAGTTCCCGCTCAGCCCAGTCAAAACTGTTCGCTGCTCTGGCACCCCAATGGTGGAACAACCTCCCTCACGACGCCAGGACAGCGGAGTCAATCACCACCTTCCGGAGACACCTGAAACCCCACCTCTTTAAGGAATACCTAGGATAGGATAAAGCAATCCTTCTGACCCCCCCCCCCCCCTTAAAAGATTTAGATGCACTATTGTAAAGTGGCTGTTCCACTGGATGTCATAGGGTGAATGCACCAATTTGTAAGTCGCTCTGGATAAGAGCGTCTGCTAAATGACTTAAATGTAAATGTAATAGTTTCCAGCCCCAGCTAACCGGACTCCAATAATCACCTAATCATAATCTTCAGTTTAGAATGCAGTTTGATTAATCAGCTGTGTTTGCTAGGGAGGGAGAAAAAGTGTGACATCAATCAAGCCCCGAGGACTGGAGTTGCCCACCCCTGGTTTACAGGATGATTGGTATCTTAAAGAGCGTAGCTTTAATGGAATAGTAACGTCACATCTAGATAAAAACGAATGTGAAAAATGAACGGAGCAAATGTTTATTAAAACACTACCTATTCATAGAAGTATGTATTCATCATTTACAATATATCAGCTTATTGTTAAATTATTTTGACGTTTTTTCCAATACAGAAAGTGTAGTAACTATTGTTTCCAAACTGCGTTACCCACTCCAGCCAGCAGATAGCGATATGCGTCTTTCAGGTGATGCTTCTTGCGTGACGTTTAATTTACTGGACCGGACGCTTCTTCAGGAACAACAACACAGCTACTCTTTCAACCACCTCGGTAGCTTGCTAGCCAACAAAAAACGGAAATATTGACGCTTTAGACCATGTTAATGTACATTAGCTAATCTCAGTGTTGTAAACGCAGTTCAGTTGACGTATCAACTATTTAACTTTAACCTAATTTGCTTGTTCAATTTGAAAACTTGTTAAACATTGATACTGAGCCTAGCGTTAGGCTAGTCGCTAATTCTAACATCCCAGACCATGAGCTCACTCAACTACTCATCCCCCGTTAAAGAAGAGGTCTGCTGTATGGAGAAAGAAGCTCTGAGGCTGAACATTGTCGTGAAAGAAGAAGAGGATGTTATAGAGGAAACAGAGGAAGAACCTTTTAGAGAGGAAGATGATGCTATCTCAGTAGAGGTGAAGAAGGAAGACGTTTTGGGAGTGAAAGAGGAGGAGACAGAATATCAGATTAACACCAGTGAGTACTGTCTTAAAAACAGAGTCACACACTATGCCGTTAGTTTAACTAATGTGGGGATTTTAAGGGGCATTCTACTGAAGTTCTTCACTTGAATATGTTGTTCAGTACTGTAGGAATTGTTAAAGGGGCCATCTGCCTTTGTTAGTTTTAATCTGCCATTGGTACATATATTTTGGGGACTTTTAAATTAGATTTATTAAATTATCCATGTGGTCTACATTAAAGTGCATCTCATCTAGTATAACAGGCTTTTAAAATGCAATGTTGGAGCATAATTTATACTTAAAATATCAAAGGTATGCAAAAGGTACCCATTTAGTGGAACGACCCTTTAACATTTGCATTTTAGGCTGTTTAGAGAGATTAATGGCTCTTGTAAGACCCTATGATTATAATAGACGGTCGTAAGTTCACTATCTGTTTGATGTTCTCATTCACACAGGAGAGAGACATGACTATTGTGGATCCTCTGGGGAGCCTCAACAACATCCTGATGCTGACGAGGAAGAGAAGAGTCTCTCCAGATCAGACCACCAGATGGTACAGCTTGGTCTGGTCTAGCATACAGCTTGCTCTATTGGGGTCTGGGCTGGGTTTCTGTAAACCACTTCATGACAGCGATGACATAAGCATTCATAATGATATGTGTCTCTGTCTCCTCTTTATGGTTACCAGGACAATGCTAGCCCTTCCACCCTCCCGGAGTCCCCATGTCGTACCTCTCCCGGTAGCGCCTTACTGCTGGGTATGAAGAGGTTGTCTGTGCTGCTGGTGGACTGCAGGAAAACAACAGGGCTGAGTGGAACTGTGAGAGGAGGAGAAGAGAAGAAAGGATCAGATTTGACACATCAAAGTAAGTGCTGTAGTTTAGTTTGAACAAATACAATAGATCTGCCCACTGGTATCTGTTGCCAGGACAACCAGCAGAGTTCTGTTAGTTGACAGGAAGATAGACTGGTATCTGTTACCAGGACAACCAGCAGAGTTCTGTTAGTTGACAGGAAGATAGACTGGTGGATATGGATGTTATGAATATAACACTGAAAAAGGATTCTGCCATTGAAAAGAGAGAAACCAATAGACCATATAAAACCTTGATGAAAGTTAGATTTAGAGAGAAAGTTTCAAGATGATCTGATGTAAGGTGCATGTTTTACAAAACCTTTTCCTTAAAACATGATGGATGTTACATTGCTTGTCCCAGTCAACCCCCCTTTCTTTACAAGACTCTAGAACACACAAACTAAACTCCAGACACTTAAATGTGGTCTGTATTGCTTCATTAACATTTGATCTACACAACTTGTTAAACAGGCCAATATATATTTTAAAACAAGCTCCTTTTGTGTTCGTGACCTCCGTCTCTGTAATGGACAAAGTTCATTTCATTTCCTACTTTAACAGGTCAAGTAAAGCCTGAACTCCAACATATTGACCTTAAAGAACATGGTTCATTTGAAAATGACTAACACCAGTGTGCTGCTAACAGTTTAGTTTCCTCCACTGTCCCTGTCCCCATACCAGGCTCAAACCAGTGATCCTCTGCTTCTCAACACACGTGACCGCTCTCCTTGAGAATAACCTATATTCAGAGTTCTAGAGCCACACACTCACTATAGCACAATAATTACTATAGCACAGTGTATTTAACAGATGGTGAGATCAGAAACAAATCAGCCCCTTTGTTGCTCTGTTTCAGAGCTACTCTGCCTTCTGACGAAGGAAAACCTTTTCAACTATAAATGTATATTTGGCTGCCATTTAGGCTGCAACAACTATACAGTGGAACACCCCCTGATCTGTTGTTTTATGAAGGGTCACCTACGCCCAGTACCCAAACAGCTAGTCCCATCCTGGGATTTTTATGTTTTGCTTGAGGCCATTTCTGCTGTTGGAGCCGCTGGAAAGAATAGAAATTAGATTTATCTTGTTTAAAACTGCTTTACTTTAGCCATTATATCCGTATAATGAGTTACACCCCCATACCTCCATGAGGTTCTATAGTTGCAAGGATCTGACACCTCCGGAGGGCTTGATGGCTCAATCCACCAGAGGTATGGCTACAACATAGGCATTGTTCAAAGGCATCTCTGTTCAAGAGATCTGTAATGCAGCATGTTGTGGTGATGTACCTTCATGAGGTTCTACTGACTGGACATCACTACACATACGGTGAGTAGAGTGGGGACCTCTGAGGGATGATCCTGTCTAGACTAGGCATCAGAGAGGATATGAGCTCTATGGTAGTTGACTATATCCCCAAAGTGAGAGACTAATGAGTCACTGAAATAGCCAAGATAAGGCGCGGCCAAGATAAGGCGCGGGTCGTAGAGGGCGCGGCTCTGTTGCGACCTGCAGTGTGTGTGACGTTTGGTGTGGCGTTATCTTATGTTTTTAATTTGTACACTTAGTTTACAAACATTCTGCCAACCATGGATTTCCAGTGGTGGGGTGTTGGACTGATCTTGTTGATCGTGTACATACCCGCTACGAACGGACTAAATAATGAAAACGCTGCTGGCAGCGGAATCCAATACAGCAGGGAGTTTTTACTACAATGCAACTCAAATACTAACGCGATGGATATCCCAATGGCCCATCTAATACCTGATTGTCTGCGAGTGGATTACAAACCCAAATGCAAACGTGGAAAACGCGGGGGAATCAGACAACGACTTAAAAAAATTAAGAACAAACTTCCCTTACCCACCACCTTGCTGATTAATGCCCGGTCACTGAGGGGGAAAGCGGATGAGTTGTCAGCGAATCTGTGCTTCCAACACGAATATCGGGAGGCCTGTTTGCTGGCATTTACTGAGACTTGGCTGGATGACAGAGTCCCGGACAGAGAAGTGGAGCCGGCCGGCTTCACCCTGGTCAGAGCGGACCGCGATCTGACAGTCACAGGGAAACTTCACGGCGGGGGCGTCTGCCTGCTTGTCAGGGACCAGTGGTGTAAATCGATCCTGGTAAGAGAGCGACTCTGTACCCCCGATATTGAACTGCTTTCTGTGTCACTGCGACCTTACTATCTGCCCCGTGAGTTCCCCCAATTGTTTGTTACCGTTGTGTACATTCAACCAAAAGCTAATATAACAAAGGCATCAGAGATTATTTATAATCTGTCACAGAAACTGGAATCCATCTCCCCCGACGCACCCAAATTTATTTTAGGGGATTTTAACAACTGTACCTTGCGCAAGGTCTTGCGCATATACCATCAGTATGTGAAATGTCACACTAGGAAAAATAGGACTCTTGATTTGTGGTTTGGGACAATACCAAAGGCGTTCTCTGCCACCACCAGACCTCCTTTGGGGACATCAGACCACAATGTGGTCTACCTCAGGCCAACTTACTGTCGCCTCCTGGAGAGGGAGAAACCCACAGTTAAAACTGTCCAGATCTGGAATGACAACAGTATCACTTGTCTCCAGGGGTGTTTTGACTGTACAATGTGGGAGGTATTTGAGGACAGCAGCTCTGATCTGGATGAACTCACAGAGGTTATTTCAGACTATGTAAACTTCTGTGTTGAGTCAGTTGTGCCTACTAAGACCTGTAAAATCTTCCCTAACAACAAGCCTTGGGTATCAAAACATCTAAAATCACTACTTGATAGGAAGAAGGCAGTTTATGCTGGGGGTGATAGACAGGCTTTAAGAGATGTACAACGTGAGATAAAACGACAGATACTGGTGGACAAGGAGGCATACAAGCAAAGGGTGGAGAGGACCCTCTCCTCAGGAAACGCAAGGGTGGCCTGGCAAGGGATTAAATCCATGGCTAGCGCCCCCCATATAGGCAGGGGAAAAACCAGTGCTGACCTTGGGGGATATGAGGGCCAGAACATGGCTAATGAACTGAATGTTTTCTTCTCAAGATTTGAATCAGACAACTTCGTGTCGGAGGTAAAACAAATGGAAGCATCATTACAAACGTTTGAGAGAGTTGTTGTTCAACAGTCTGATGTTCTAAAGTTGTTCAGGGGATGTAACACATACAAAATCCCAGGCCCAGACAAAATAAGTGGGCATGTGTTAAAGCACTGTGCTGAACAACTGGATGGGGTTTTTACAGACATTTTCCAATCCTCACTCAACCAGCAACACGTTCCAGTATTGTGGAAAAAATCAATAATTATACCAATTCCTAAAGTATCGAGTCCCTCTGTGCTGAATGACTATTGCCCTGTCGCTTTGACATCCTTAGTTATGAAATGCCTTGAGAAAATTGTGAAAAGTCATATTCTCAGTGTCACCCAGAAGCTCCTCGACCCATTTCAGTTTGCCTATCAGACCAGCAGAGGAGTTGATGATGCCATTCTTACCCTCCTTAACATGGTCTATAGACATCTAGAAGGTGCCAAATCCCATGTCAGGGTTCTGTTTGTTGACTTTTCTTCTGCCTTCAACACAATCCAGCCCTACATTCTGGCACAGAGACTCATTCGGGACTTTTCCTTAGATGGGGGGCTGGTTTTGTGGCTGTTGGACTTCCTGAGCCAACGCTCACAGCGAGTCAAAATAGGTCCCCATGTGTCGGATATACGCAATACCAACACAGGCTGTACCAATCAGGGATGTGTTTTGTCCCCACTTCTGTACATCTTGTACACTAATAGCTGTACTAGTTCCCATACTGACAGACACCTCGTTAAGTTCGCTGATGACACTGCCTTGATCAGCCTGTTGCATGATGACGAGGATCATCATGGCCTGGTCCTAGATGACTTTGTAGAGTGGTGTGAGGAATCACACTTGGTCCTCAATACTAACAAGACCAAAGAGATGTGCATAGACTTCAGGAAGCGTACAACATCTACCTCTGCAACATCTATCAGAGGCCAGAATATAGAAATTGTAGAGGAATATAAATATCTGGGTGTCTTTTTGGACAGTAAGCTTCAGTGGAGTAAATGTACAGACCAGATCTACAAAAAGAGCCAACAGAGACTGTACTTTCTAAAAAAGTTGGGTTCTTTTAATATAGACTGTACTATATTGACTCTGTTTTACAAATCCTTTATTGAGAGTATTTTAACTTTTTGTATTGTTTGTTGGTTTGGCAATGCCACTGTCAGTCAGAGAAACATGCTGAGAAGGATTATTACCACAGCAAGTAAGGTACTTGGAGTCAAACAGACAGGCCTGGATGAGATCTTTAAGGTCAGGGCCCTCCGTAAGGCTCACAAAATCATTTTAGACCCAAGTCACCCCCTGTACCTGGACTTTGAAATACTCCCCTCTGGGCGCAGGTATAGGGCACCCCTCAGCAGGAAAAATAGAACGAGACAGTCATTTGTGCCAGGTGTGATATCCCTCTTAAATAGCTCGGGCAAATGTTCCCATTGACCCCGTAAGGCCAGCAGGTTAGTCTTTTCTTCTTTCTTTTTTTTCTTTTTTCTTTTTTTAAATTTTTTGTATTTAAATGTTTTTAAATTTTTTTAATGTTTTAAATGTTTTATTTCTTCTTTCTTCTTCTTATTTTTTTATTTTATTGGTGCGTGACTGTAATTGAAAGTTTTATTGTCAATCTTGTTTTGTATTTAACGCCACTTTAAATGTGTACATGACACTGCAACAAAATTTCCCCATGGGGACAATAAAGTAAGTAAGTAAGTAAGTAGTAAATAGAACTGAAGGTTCACTTACGGTACCCTGATTCTATGATATTCACCAGATTACCTAACAGATCCCTGATTCTATGATATTCACCAGATTACCTAACAGAACCCTGATTCTATGATATTCACCAGGTTACCTAACAGAACCCTGATTCTATGATATTCTCCAGGTTACCTAACAGATCCCTGATTCTATGATGTTCACCAGGTTACCTAACAGATCCCTGATTCTATGATATTCACCAGGTTACCTAACAGAACCCTGATTCTATGATATTCACCAGGTTACCTAACAGAACCCTGATTCTATGATATTCACCAGGTTACCTAACAGAACCCTGATTCTATAATATTCACCAGGTTACCTAACAGAACCCTGATTCTATGATATTCACCAGGTTACCTAACAGAACCCTGATTCTATGATGTTCACCAGGTTACCTAACAGATCCCTGATTCTATGATATTCACCAGGTTACCTAACAGAACCCTGATTCTATGATATTCACCAGGTTACCTAACAGAACCCTGATTCTATGATGTTCACCAGGTTACCTAACAGAACCCTGATTCTATGATATTCACCAGATTACCTAACAGAACCCTGATTCTATAATATTCACCAGGTTACCTAACAGAACCCTGATTCTATGATGTTCACCAGGTTACCTAACAGATCCCTGATTCTATGATATTCACCAGGTTACCTAACAGAACCCTGATTCTATGATATTCACCAGGTTACCTAACAGAACCCTGATTCTATAATATTCACCAGGTTACCTAACAGAACCCTGATTCTATGATGTTCACCAGGTTACCTAACAGAACCCTGATTCTATGATATTCACCAGATTACCTAACAGAACCCTGATTCTATAATATTCACCAGGTTACCTAACAGAACCCTGATTCTATAATATTCACCAGGTTACCTAACAGAACCCTGATTCTATGATATTCACCAGGTTACCTAACAGAACCCTGATTCTATGATATTCACCAGGTTACCTAACAGAACCCTGATTCTATGATATTCACCAGATTACCTAACAGAACCCTGATTCTATGATATTCACCAGGTTACCCAACAGAACCATGATTCTATGATATTCACCAGGTTACCTAACAGAACCCTGATTCTATGATATTCACCAGTTTACCTAACAGAACCCTGATTCTATGATATTCACCAGGTTACCTAACAGAACCCTGATTCTATGATATTCACCAGGTTACCTAACAGAACCCTGATTCTATGATATTCACCAGGTTACCTTTCACACATGGAAGACACATGGAAGACGGGAGCGACTATGTCCCTGATACAGGAAGTGGTCTGCTATTGGCCGTTGCTATCGGAGAGTACAGTGCCTCCTGAAAGTATTCAGACCCCTTGACTTTTTCCACATTTTGTTACATTACAGCCTTTTTCTAAAAACACAATACCAAACATTTTTGTTTGATAATTTTGCTAATTTATCAAAAAATACAAAACTGAAAAATTACATTTACTTAAGTATTCAGACCCTATACTCAGAACTCTGTTCAAGCAGCAGGTTCTGCTCTGGAGCAGGTTTCCATCAAAGATCTCTCTTAAAGGAGGACTGTAGCATCTAATGATGAAACATTATGGAGTCTTAAAGGAGGACTGGGATGGGAAAGGAAAGGGGATATCTAGTCAGTCACAACTGAATCCATTCACCCTAAATGTGTCTTCCGCATTGAACCCAACCCCTCTGAATCAGAGTGGCCTTAATCGACGTCCACGTTATCGGTGCCCGGGGAGCAGTTGTTGCAGGTTAACTGCCTTGCTCACGGCAGCTTTTTTCTACAATAGAGATAGTGACCTGCGTCATAAGTCTTTGTATGGTGGATAGGCTTTCAATGGAAAAACAGGCATTTCAAAATAAAAGCATTTCCTGGGTGGATTTTCCTCAGGTTTTCACCTGCATTTCCGTTATGTTATACTCACAGACATTATTTTAACAGTTTTAGAAACTTCAGAGTGGTTTCTATCCAAATCTACTAATTTGCATATCCTAGCTTCTGGGCCTGAGTAGCAGGCAGATTACTTTGGGCACGCTTTTCATCCAAAATTCCAAATGCTGCCCCCTACCCTAGTGAGGTTAAAGGAGAAGTTTACCCAAAATCCAGAAACTCTGAAGTGATTCCATACATTGAAACTAGTCCAGTGGAGTTTTCTCTCTCCCTGTAGTGCTGTACTGAAACAGCTGCAAAACGTGACTTATGACGTTGCTGGATGTGGGCCTCGCTCTGCTGCTTTGCCAGTTAATTTGTTATTTTATTACAACTATGGCCTTTGGCTTTCACCTGGAATTGTTTATTTATGTCTGAGAAAAACAACAACTTTTAAACCCATAAAATGTATATAAATATGATGATGTCATAGTGAATTCATGACATGTGACTGAACAAGCCTTTTCATACTTCATAACATGGCTATATACAGTGCCTTTGGAAAGTATTCAGACCCCTTGACTTTTCCATATTTTGTTACGTTACAGCCTGATTCAATCTACACACAAATACCCCTTAAACCTGTCTATGACATGCGTTCCGCTAGCGGAACCCCTCGACAACATTCCGCGGGAAATTCAAAAATATTTTTTAGAAATATGTAACTTTCACACATTAACAAGTCCAATACAGCAAATGAAAGATAAACATCTTGTTAATCTACCCATCGTGTCTGATTTCAAAAATGCTTTACAGCGAAAGCACAACATATGATTATGTTAGATCACCACCAAGTCAAAAAAACACAGCCATTTTTCCAGCCAAAGACAGGAGTCACAAAAAGCAGAAATATAGATAAAATTAATCACTAACCTTTGATGATCTACATCAGATGACACTCATAGGACATAATGTTACACAATACATGTATGTTTTGTTCGATAATGTGCATATATATATCCAAAAATCTCAGTTTACATTGGCGCCATGTTCAGAAATGCCTCCAAAATATCCAGAGAAATTGCAGAGAGCCACATCAAATAACAGAAATACTCATCATAAACTTTGTTGAAAGATACATGTTTTACATAGAATTAAAGATACACTTGTTCTTAATGCAAACGCTGTGTCAGATTTCAAAAAAACTTTACGGAAAAAGCACACCATGCAATAATCTGAGACGGCGCTCAGAAAAAAAAATTCTCTGCCATGTTGGAGTCAACAGAAATCAGAAATTACACTATAAATATTCCCTTACCTTTGATGATCTTCATCAGAATGCACTCCCAGGAATCCTAGTTATCCAATAAATTGTTGTTTTGTTCGATAATGTCCATTATTTATGTCCAAGTAGCTACTTTTGTTAGCACGTTTAGTACACATATCCAAACGCTCGTGCAGGTCCAGGCGAACGTCGGACGAAAACTTCAAAAAGTTATATTACAGGCCGAAGAAACTTGTCAAACTAAGTATAGAATCAATCTTTAGGATGTTGTTATCATAAATATTCAATAACGTTCCAACCGGAGAATTCCTTTCTGTGTAGAGAAGCACAGGTCGCTATCATGTGAAATGCGCGTGACCAGGAAATGGCTCTCTACCAGTAACCTGACTCATTCCCCTCTTATTCAGCCCCACAACACAGTAGAAGCCCCATTCAAGTTTCTAAAGAGGGATGACATCTAGTGGAAGCCGGAGAAAGTGCAAACAGATCCATATCCTACTGTGCATTCAATAGGGACTGAGTTGAAAATCGACCAACCTCAGATATCCCACTTCCTGGTTGGATTTTTCTCAGGATTTCACCTGCCATATGAGTTCTGTTATACTCACAGACATCATTCAAAAAGTTTTAGAAACGTCAGAGTGTTTTCTATCCAATAGTAATAATAATATGCATATATTAGCATCTGGGACAGAGTGGGAGGCAGTTCACTCTGGGTACGCTATTCATCCATAAGTGATAATGCTGCCTCCTATCCCAAGAAAGTTAACCACAAAGCAAAAACAGGTTTTTAGACATTTTTGCAAATGTAAAAAAATACATATCTTATTTACATAAGTATTCAAACCCTTTGCTATGAGACTCGGAATGGAGCATCCTGTTTCTACTGATCATCTTTGAGATGTTTCTACGACTTGATTGGAGTCCACCTGTGGTAAATTCAATTGATTGGACATGATTTGGAATGGACACACCTGTCTTTATAAGGTCCCACAGTTGACAGTGCATGTCAGAGCAAAAACCAAGCCCTGAGGTCGAAGGAATTGTCCTTGAGAGAGGATTGAGTGACAGCACAGATCGGGGGAAGTGTACCAAAACATTTCTGCTGCATTGAAGGTCCCAAAAAACACAAGGTCCTCAATCATTCTTAAAAGGAAGAAGTTTGGAACCACCAAGACTCTTCCAAAAGCTGGCTGCCTGGCCAAACTGAACAATCGGTGCAGAAGGGCCTTGGTTAGGGAGGTGACCAAGAACCCGATGGTCACTGACAGAGCTCCAGAGTTCCTCAGTGGAGATAGGAGAACCTTCCAGAAGGACAACCAACTCTGCAGCACTCCAACAATCAGGCCTTTATGGTAGAGTGGCCAGATGGAAGCCACTCCTCAGAATAAGGCACCTGACAGCCCACTTGGAGTTTGCCAAAAGGCACCTTAAGGACTCTCAGACCATGAGAAACAAGATTCTCTGGTCTGATGAAACGAAGATTGATCTCTTTGACCTGAATTCCAAGCGTCACGTCTGGAGGAAACCTGGCATCATCGCTACAGTGAAGCATGGTGATGGCAGCATCATGCTGTGGGGATGTTTTTCAGCAGCAGGGACTGGGATACTAGTCAGGATCGAGGGAAAGATTAACGGGGCAAGGTACAGAGAGATCCTTGATGAAAACCTGCTCCAAAACACTCAGGATCTCAGACTGGGGCAAAGGTTCACCTTCCAACGGGACAACGACCCTAAGCCAACAGCCAAGACAACGCAGAAGTGGCTTCGGAACAAGTCTCTGAATGTCCTTGAGTGGCCCAACCAGAGCCCGGACTTGAACCTGATCGAACATCTCTGGAGAGACCTGAAAATAGCTGTGCAGCAATGCTCACCATCCATCCTGACAGAGCTTGAGAGGATTGCCAAGCTTGTAGGGTCATACCCAAGAAGCCTCAATGCTGCCAAAGGTGTTTCAACAAAGTACTTAGTAAAGGGTCTGAATGCTTGTGTAAATGTGAAATGTAAGTTTTTTAATACATTTGTAAAAATCAAAATCAAAATTCCTGTTTTTGCTTTGTCATTACGGGGTGTAGTTTGTACATTTTAATGAGGTAAAAATACATTTTAATCAGTTTTAGATTATTAAAGTGGCTAGAGATTTAAACGGCTTGGAAAATTCCAGAAAATGATGTCATGGCTTTAGAAGCTTCTGATAGGCTAATTGACATCATTTGTGTCAATTCGAGGTGTACCTGTGGATGTATTTCAAGACCTACCTTCCAACTTGACACCAGGAGAAAATCAAAAGAAATCAGCCAAGTCTGGTTCATCCTTGGGAGCAATTTCCAAACGCCTGAAGGTACCACGTTTATCTGTACAAATAATAGTACGCAAGTATAAACACCATGGGACCACGCAGCTGTCATATTGCTCTGGAAGGAGAAGCGTTTTCAGTCTCCTAGAGATGAACGTACTTTGGTGCGAAAAGTGAAAATCATTCCCAGAACAACAGCAAAGGACCTTGTGAAGATGCTGGAGGAAACGGGTACAAAAGTATCTATATCCACAGTAAAACAAGTCCTATATCGACATAACCTGAAAGGCCGCTCCGCAAGGAACAAAACCGCCATAAAAAAGACAGACTACGGTTTGCAACTGCACATAGGGACCAAGATTGTACTTTTTGGAGAAAAGGACAACAAAGTCAAGGTATTGGAGTAGCCATCACAAAGCCCTGACCTCAATCCCATAGAAAATTTGTGGGCAGAACTGAAAAAGCATGTGCGAGCAAGGAGGCTTACAAACCTGACTCAGTTACACCAGCTCTGTCAGGAGGAATGGGCCAAAATTCACCTGAGTTGGGTGAGAACATTTCGTTGAGGTGATGTGACAAAGTCTCACTTCTCATGAGAACGTCGCTCACATAGATTATCGTCCCCCTAGAGGCTGCGTCTGGCATTACCTTGTGCAGAAAGATGTTGAACTCTGAGGGGGAGTTCACATACCCGAGCGGGCAACGATTGAACGTGAAGAGCTTGTTCGAGAAAGAGAAAGCCAACTTGTGTTGGTCACGAGGGTTGACAGTCATGGTCCAGAAACCGTTTGCCACGTCGACGGTGGAGAAGTTCTTGGCATTTGCCACCTTTGGCAACTCTTGGTTGAGCTGTGTCATTGGCCAACGAGACAACGGAACCAGTTTGTTGAGTTGTCTATAGTCAACGGTAAGACACCATTTACCGGTTGGTTTTAGAACAGATGTCAGAATCGACATCCAGCCTGAACGTTGATGTGTCGTCAAGTGGCAATATGGGGGTTACTGCGAATGCCTTTGACAGACAAGTAAACAGCGTACCTCCCTCGCCATCTAGGTCTAGGGAGGATGGAAGAGGCCCAATCACGGGAACAACCAGTTCAAAATCATGGAAGGAGTAATCGATCAATGTTCCTAGCTGAGTGTGCCGAGGAATGGAAATATCCGCTTGAGTCAGATTTTGTACCGGGGGTAAGTGGATCTAGTGGTCAGTTCCAACAGCGGGTTGCCATTGATAGTTAGCCCCAAGTCGAATAGTTGCGGAGAGGGTTGGAAGAACGCAGTGGTGCCTTCCACCCGGTATCCGGGCGCCAGGTTCAGTCTTACAGAAACCTCTGTGGTTCTTGCCGGAATCATCATGGCGGACTCAGTTATCACCTTGCAAGCTTCAGGAATAGTCTGCCCGGATGCCATTCACACCGGGTCGAAAGACAAGGCATGTTGGTTTGGCTGCGCCAAAGACCAAAGAACTTGGTGTATGGTATCGAGTTTAACACCCAATCTTACCAAAATGTTCGCTCCCACATAGACTGTGTGTGGGAGGTCTGCGACAACCAGTAGGTAGTGAGATACTTCCTTGGTTACAATGCGGATCGATAGCGCACACACCCCTATTGCGGTGAGCGTCGTCTGGGGAGTCGTTCCCAGTGGAAATCTAAACGTTTTCGGCACAAGGGGATGGCAGTTAGCCATTTTCAAAATTTCGTTGAACATTTCCAAACTGATTGCAGATTTTTCTGACCAGGTTGCCAGTCTGGCATCCTCAACCATAGTGCCGTTTAGGCACACTCCCCCTATCAGAGGAGGTAGGTATGTGGCTGGTGAATCACCCAAGCCACACAGGAAAACCTCATGTTCGGTTAAGTTCCAAGTTGAACTCACCTTGTCATTTGTCACCAATGGCGAACTCATGACCAAGTTCACCGGGTTTGTGGCAGATGCTGACGTCGAACCCACGCCGTTGCGCAATGTATGACAGATAGCCTTGGAAGAATGCGGGGAAGTCAACGGAGTTGGCATACATATTTGTCACCAGATTTGGTTGGTTTTCCAATCCATTAGTGGTACCAAACGGTCAATTAAATCTATCCCAATAAGCATCCGTTCGATGTCGATGGTAATCGCTTTCGAAGTTGAGTTTAAGTAGGAGACACTTGAATAGTGGCGAGGTAGCTTCGGTGAAACCCCTAAGCTTCGTGTCGCAACGTTCCGTTTTCAACCAACGGTTTGTTGGGTCCACTGCCCCTTTTAGTTCATCCAGCAAGGTTTCGGATATGAGTGAAATTGTCAAACCCGAATCTATGAGAGCGTGACAGGTCAAACAGTCCTTCAGGACTGTTCTAAGGTATGGCCTGTTCGAGTTGGGTTTTCTCATCATATCCCCAACATAATGGAGTGGGTTGGGAGTACCGAGCGGTTTGTAATCTGTGTCGATTTCCATGACGGATAACTCACCTATGTGACCCAGTGGGTCCTCTATCGGAATGGGAGAGGAATCATCTGTTGCAAAGCTGCTTATCTAGAACGAGTGGTCCCTGGACAGGGATTGGAGTGGGGGCGGGGGTATTGGAAATGTTGACGTCCTCTCGAATTGCGTTAGTTTCGGCTGACTTGGTTCCCAACAATTTATGCCTAGTTATGTTGTCCTCTTTCTCAAATTTCTTACGATGCAGTACATCTCTTATCAGAGTTTCTATATCATTTCGCTTAGGGTTTAGATCATTGTTGAACACTTTGTTGCGCTTGTTACTCTTGTGTCCTGACCCTTTGTGAGGGTTAGGCGCAGGGACATATCGGCCAAGTTGATCTCTACGGGACCTGTTCGATTGGGGACGTTCATCATAGCTATTGTTACTGCAGTGGTTGTCAGTGTGGTGGTTACTTGGTTGCCACCCCCTTTGATCGTCATCTTTTACCGCACCTGTCCCTAATGCTGCACCTTCTAATTGGAGTGATGGTTCCCGCCTAAGCTCGAAAGTCGAGGTGTCCGGGCTCTTAGCCCGGCTTGCTTTTGATGCTTCAAAAGCGGTGCTTACAAGCTCTCAGAGCGTCGAGATTGGCAACCCAATGTGGGCAGTAGGGCCCAAGTAGTTGATGAAGTAGATGTTTGACAGAAACAGTTGTTTGAATGGTAATAGGTCTTCCATTCCCGTTTCAGTGAGCATGCCAAAGTAAGCTGAACGAAGCAGGTGATAGTAGGTCTGTGGGTGTTCATTTTGAGCTTGTCTGATATTGTTAGCCAACGAGCTGTCGTGTTTGCGAGTCGCAGAACCACTGAATTCTATTTTCAAAACCGTGGCAAGTTTAGCGTAGTCGTGCAGGATTTCGCCACAATTTCTCTGTATATAATGGCCCATAACTTTAACACTAGCAGAGATCCTGGAACTGATATACCCTTACAGTATATTATATTCAACAATATATACAAAAATCAACATTTATATTTTCAATATTCATGTAAGAAATGTTTGAATGAAATCCGAATACTACTCATATTACAGAGCAAGTGGTAAAGATTCATGACACCCATTGTTGATTTGTAGCCTGTAGCATCTAATGATGAAACATTATGGAGTTTTAGAGGAGGACTGTAGCATCTAATGATTATACATTATGGGGTCTTGAAGGAGGTCTGTAGCATCTAATGATTATACATTATGGGGTCTTAAAACTTCTTATGGCTAGTGGAACCCCTCGACAACATTCCGCTGAAAAGGCAGAGCGCTAAATTCAAAAATATTTTTTAGAAATATGTAACTTTGATGCATTCACAAGTGCAATACACCAAATTAAAGCTTAACTTCTTGTTAATCTACCCATCGTGTCCGATTTCAAAAAAAGCTTTACAGCGAAAGCACACCATATAATTATGTTAGGTCAGAGCCTAGTCACAAAAACACACACAGCCGGCGCGGGAATTCACAATGAACAAAGGGGGGAAAAAAATGGCTGCTCCCCTTTGTTATCTTAGCATCTGGCAATGCTTAGCTTTCCTTGCGCGGGGTTTCCACTTCGCGCCGCAAGGGAAGTTCCCCCAACAAGGGAACGGGTTTACTAGGTGACGTCTCACGTTCAACCCTTAAACTCTTCACGTTACCAAATGCGAGAGGTAGAAAGATAATGGCTTCGGTCAAACGAATATATATTTCCGTAATGGCTGGCTCATATGTCCTCTGCTCTAGGAATTGCTTATGACCGAGTCAGATCACTCCTGAAAGCGACCTACTAGTTGGTCCACTAGTATTATTCTCAGAATGTCTACATCGGCTGGTACATATGCCCTAGCACGTAGCATTCAGTAGACCCTCCGACACACTGACATTCGTCAGATGTACCACAGGGGTGGTTCTCTCCCGACCAGTATCTGGGTGAAATGGAACGACACACACACGCTTCTCCAACACCAGTCCTGCCTATAGCTATTAATGGTATATATGTATCTTGCTACACAATTGGTATGGAATTAACCCAAAAGTGCGGCCATAGTTTTATCTTCGATGCCTCCCACGGGGTGCCAATATGTCGTGACGTTGTATTAGTTAATGTGACGACTGCTGTTCATCGAATGATTAACGGTTTATAATTGCGTGATTAAATGAATCAGACAATTATTAACTCATTAACCTGGGCACCATGGGAAAATTAGTTTTATTGAGTTTCTATTTCCCAAATTACCTCAAAGAATATCAGAATATCGATTTGACAACAGTCGCTAATTAATCAATTTCCTCTACAGTCTCATTCTGAACATCGCATAATCCGGGAATCTGCACAAACCCGAGTCCCACCAATGAGTTCGTACCACACCAATTTTAGTTGACTATTTATTTACTAGAAAGCTAAAATGATAATAGAAGATACGCATAAACAAAAACACAGTCTAGGCTGTTGATTAGAACTTAGTACAACGGGCCAACACACTCTGACGCGTGTTCCCCAAAATGGGGATTTAAAAGAGAGAAAAAGAGAAAGTACACGAGAGAAATATACATTTGGGTGCATTTGTCAGCTATGCTTATTTGAACCCTAGCCTTGCCCCGAACTGCCGCTCTTATGGGTCAGAATATAATGATGTAATTACGTGTTGAAGGTCTCCGCTGTGGGTCTCTCCGCGTGGGCCGTTTAGGCTTCAAGAAATGACGCACTTCTCGGGTGCAACTCTCTGGTTGTCCTCACGATGTCAGTGTCCTTTTTGCTTAGTGGTCTGATTCCTCACCCTTGTTCTGAAAGGGTTCTTCTGAGGACAGCCAGCCCTGTAGCTCAGGGCTCACAGCGTAGGAATGAAAACAGTGTAGATACCACGATTCGATGGGGGGTTGAGACCGGGTGGTCCGGCTTGAATTCACCCGCTTAGATGCAGCTATTCATCCATAGCATGAGAAGAAAAGGATTCCTTTGTCTTCAACCTCGTGTTGTGTTTTGGGTTCGTTGACTACTCAGACCTTTGCTGCAGCTCGGGTCACTTAGTCTGATATGTTAATTCTTAACTCACATGTCTTATACCCTCGGGTCAGATGTGGGCGTAACCGCCTTTAGGGCAATTCTCTGGGCCTACCAAGTTATGAGGCAAGGTCTAGATTTTACTCAAATCTAATTTTAGACAACTAACTTCACATTTCATCTTTACCAAAACATTCTCTTTGATTTGAACATTTTCCACACAACGTACAATGTATAAACATCAAGCATATACTAGGAAAACTCTTAAAGTTACAATGTTTTCATAATGACGTCGTCCTTTAACCTTTAATAACAAAACAAAAATGACATAAATTTTCATATTCCATCTATTGTCATTACCACCATTGTGGCTGACGGAAACCATTGTTCCAAAGTCCATTTATTCCATGTTTAATGTTCTGAGGCCGGTTCTCCATAGTGAGAGGACAAAAGAATTTTGTCTGTTGCCTAAGATTTACAATGGGCGTGAGGGGTCAAAAACCCCCCACATCTTCATACCCCTAGATCTCTCCTAAGTTGGGGGTGAGAGATAATCGGTACATGACACCTCATACAAGGCAGCATTATCATGAAGAGGTTTCATTCGGGTCTCTCTTTAAATAAACACTGTCTTTGGCAGGAGGAAAACCAAACTTCGAGGAACCACAGATGTCCAAACCAGCAAGACGACACCTCTGCTCCCAATGTGGAAAGAGTTTTAACCAGTTAGGAAGCCTGAAAGCTCATGAGCGAATACACACAGGGGAGTTGCCTTACCACTGCTCCCAGTGTGGAACTAGGTTTACCAAATTAGGAAGCCTGAAAAGACATGAGAGGATACACACAGGAGCGAAGCCACACCATTGCGCCCAGTGTGGAAAGAGTTTTAACAAGTTAGGAAACATGAAATCTCATGAGCGAATACACACAGGGGAGAAGCCTTACCACTGCTCCCATTGTGGAAAGAGTTTCAGAGAGTCAGGAAAGCTGAACGCTCATAAGCGAATACACACAGGGGAAAAGCCTTACCGCTGCTCCCACTGCGGAAAGCGTTTTAACCATTCAGAAAAGCTGAAAGAACACATGAGACTGCACACAGGGGAGAACCCTTGCAAATGCTCAGACTGTGGGAAGACATATTACTCATCACGGTCACTTAAACGTCATGTGAGAATCCACACGGGAGAATAATTACTTCTCCTCGTTTGTAAATTCATGTTTCACATCACATTGACTTAAAATTCATTAGAGAACATACACAGTGCTCCAATTGTCTTATATTGTTGACTGATAATGTGTTTACTTGTTTATACCATATTGAATTGTACAAAGTAGTCTTAAACATATATTTGTATGTTTTTACGAGAAAACATGAAGTGAATATGGAGTCTGTCAGTTTGAATATAGAGTAGATCAGATTCCATGTGTTTAAATGGTCCTTTTTTAAACTCTGACTGTGTGTGTGTTTATCTGGGTGTGTCATTCCTCCAGCACTACAGATAGTACAGTGATATTTGGATGTGATGCATTTGCTCCATTGTTTACATTGGGGGGGAAAACAATTGAATCAATTTTAGAATAATGCTGAAATATAACATTTGGAAAAGGTGAAGGGGTCTGAATACTTAATGAATGCACGTGTGTGTATACTGAACCAAAATATAAACAACAATTTCAACGATTTACAGTTCATATAAGTCAGTCATTGTAAATAAATAAATTAGGCACTAATCTATGGACTTTACATGACTGGGCAGGGGCGCAGCCATTGGTGGGCCCTGGAGGGCATACGCCCACCCATTGCGGAGCCAGGCCCAGCCAATCAGAATGAGGTTTTCCCCACAAAAGGGCTTCATTACAAAGAGAAATACAAGTCGGGTGGCTGGTCTCAGACGATGTGGAGGTCCTTGGCTGGCGGCGTTATATGTGGTCTGTGGTTGTGAGGCCAGTTGGATGTACTGCCAAATTCTCTAAAACGACGTTGGAGGCGGCTTCTGGTAGAGAATTTAACATTCAATTATCTGGTAACAGCTCCAGTGGATATTCCTGCAGTCAGCATACCAATTGCACACTCCCTCAAAACTTGAGACATCTGTGGCATTGTGTTGTGATAAAACTGCACATTTTAGAGTGGCCTTTTATTGTCCCCAGCACAAGGTGCACCTGTGTAATGATCATGCTGTTCAGTCAGCTTCTTGATATGCCACACCTGTCAGGTGGATGAATTATCTTGGCAAAGAATAAATGTTAACTAACAGGGATGTAAAAAATTCTGCAAACTTTTTTTTTAGCTCATGAAACATCCAACACTTTACATGTTGCAATTATATTTTTGTTTATTGTAGTAACTATCAGTTTTAGGAAAAATATTTCAACTTATTTTTTAATTTACTCAATATATGACTTCAGCGATAGTCCACATGTTGAAAACCTGTAAACGTCTAAATAAGAAATTGGGCCATTTAAACATAACATAAGTAAAGAAGTAATTTTGTGTGGAAGTCTAAAACTTGTTTTTACGTCGAAGACACAAAGCACATCAAAAAAATCTCCCCATTGTCTAAAGTGTTCGACACCTGCTGTTTAAAACCTGTTGAGGATAGAGGGCGCTATTTACACTTTGGGGAAAAGTCGTGCCCAATTTAAACGGCCTCGTACTCTATTCTTGCTCGTACAATATGCATATTATTATTACTATTGGATAGAAAACACTCTCAAGTTTCTAAAACCGTTTGAATTATATCTGTGAGTAAAACAGAACTCATTTTGCAGCAAACTTCCTGTCAGAAAGTGAAAAATCTCAAATCGAGGCTCTGTTCTAGGGCCTGCCTATAAATGTGCTTGATATATATTAGTATACATGCACTTCATACGCCTTCCACTAGATGTCAACAGGCAGTGAGAGAAGAAATGGAGTGTATAACTTGATCTGAGGTCGAATAAAAGCTCTTGGCATGACGTGACACCAGTTTCCTGTTTTCTGGAGCGCGCGAGAAGGGACCTGGTATTGCCTTCTGAAAAGCTGTCGTTATAGACGACTAATATCTCCGGCTTTGATTTTATTTGATAAATGTGACAATATCATCGTAAAGTATGTTTTTTCAATATAGTTTTATTAGATTATTGAAATTTTTTCGGGACGTTAGGCGTGTTGCTTTGTCTGCGTTTGTTCACGAAGGAGAGCTTCGCGCCACTTTGCTAGCTTTCCGTGCTAATTGACTGCAGAAGAGGACATTCTAAAACCAAACAACGATTGTTCCCGACAAAGGACCCATTGTACAACATTCTGATGGAAGATCATCAAAAGTAGGACCCATTTTATGATGCTATTTCATATATCTGTCGTACATGTGTACTATTAGTTTGCGCCCAGATTTTGGGCACTCTCTCGCCATAACGTAAGCTGGATGTCGTAATGAAGTTATTTTTAGAATTCTAACACGGCGATTGCATTAAGAACTAGTGTATCTATAATTTCCTATACAACATGTATTTTTTAGTAACGTTTATGAATAGTTATTTGGTCAGAATAGGTAAGTGTCCTAAAAATATCTGGACTTTCTGGGAAAAAGATGCTACGTTAGCATGAAGGATGCTGGTCGCATCACAGCACAGGCATTCAAGAAGTCTTCAGCTCTAAATATGCACATTTTCGAACAAAACATAAGTGTATGTATAACCTGATGTTATAGGACTGTCATCTGATGAAGCTTGTCGAGGTTAGTCAAAAATTATATATCTTTTGCTGGTTTGTTACGATCGCTAGCTTTTGCTGCTGGTAAATGTCTTGTGTTTCTGGCTATTGTGGTAAGCTAATATAATGCTATATTGTGTTTTCGCTGTAAAACACTTAAAGAATCGGAAATATTGGCTGGATTCACAAGATGTTTGTCTTTAATTTGCTGTACACCATGTATTTTTCATAAATGTTTTAAGATGAGTATTTAGGTATTTCAATTTGGTCTCTGAAAAATGTCTGTGCTTTTATATTTGTATTTGGTGGTGAGCTAACATAAATATATGTGGTGTTTTCGCTGTAAAACATTTTAAAAAACGGACATGTTGGCTGGATTCACAAGATGTTTATCTTTCATTAGCTGTATTTGACTTGTTAATGTGTGAAAGTTAAATATTAAAAATATATATTTTTTGAATTTCGCGCTCTGCCTTTTCAGTGGAATGTGGGAGGAGTGGCGCTAGAGGAACCCCTGTCCTAGACAGGTTAAGGAAGTGTGTAGGTTGCATTCTGTATCATACAGCTATGAAAGTTATATATTTAGAACCACCTGCTCAATTGGAATCCAGCGACGTCTGTGTCCTAGAACTGTTTAGTTTTTTGTGTTCGGACTGGTAAAACAGGATGAGTCAAATAAGTAATGTAAACATATCAGTAATTACCAGGAAGCTCTACATTTATTTTAAAATCACACTAAGATTGTTAAAACTGGCCTCAGGTTATTGAGGGATCTGATTAGGATTTGCCCTCATAGCAAGGTTGATTTATCATGTGGAGGTTTCATTCAGGTCTCTATTTTTTAAAAACACACTGTCTTTGGCAGGAGAAAGACCAGACTCAGAGGAACCAGAGCCAGGGATGTCCAAACCAGCAAGACAACACCAGTGCTCCCACTGTGGAAAGGGATGTAACCGATTATGGGACCTGAAACGACACAAGAGAATACACAGAGGGGAGAAGCCTTACCACTGCTCCCAGTGTGGAAAGTGTTTTAAACAGTCAGGGGAGCTGAAACGGCACGAGAGAATACACACAGGGGAGAAGCCTTACCACTGCTCCCAGTGTGGAAAGAGTTTTAACGATTTAGGGAAACTGAATAGACACGAGAGAATACACACAGGGGAGAAGCCTTACCACTGCTCCCAATGTGGAAAGTGTTTTAAACGGTCAGAGGACCTGGAACGACACGAGAGAATACACACAGGGGAGAAGCCTTACCACTGCTCCCAGTGTGGAAAGTGTTTTAAACAGTCAGGGGACCTGAAACGGCATGAGAATACACACAGGGGAGAAGCCTTACCACTGCTCCCAGTGTGGAAAGTGGTTTAGCGATTTAGGGAAACTGAATAGACATGAGAGAATACACACAGGGGAGAAGTCTTACCACTGCTGCCAGTGTGGAAAGAGTTTTAACCAGAAAGGAAACCTGAATGAACATGAGAGAATACACACAGGGGAGAAGCCTTACCACTGCTCCCAGTGTGGAAAGAGTTTTAACCATTTAGGGAACCTGAATCGACACGAGAGAATACACACGGGAGAAGGCTTACCACTGCTCCCAGTGTGGAAAGCGGTTTAACCAGAAAGGAAACCTGAATGAACATGAGAGAATACACACAGGGGAGAAGCCTTACCACTGCTCCCAGTGTGGAAAGAGTTTTAACCATTTAGGGAACCTGAATCGACACGAGAGAATACACACGGGAGAAGGCTTACCACTGCTCCCAGTGTGGAAAGCGGTTTAACCATTTAGGGCGGCTGAATCGACATGAGAGAATACACACAGGGGAGAAGCCTTACCACTGCTCCCAGTGTGGAAAGAGTTTTAACGATTTAGGGAACCTGAATAGACACGAGAGAATACACACAGGGGAGAAGTCTTACCACTGCTCCCAGTGTGGAAAGAGTTTTAACCATTTAGGTAACCTGAAACTGCATGAGAGAATACACACAGAGGAGAAGCCTTACCACTGCGCACAGTGTGGAAAGTGTTTCGACCAGTTAGGGCAGCTGAAACGGCATGAGAGAATTCACACAGGGGAGAAGCCTTACCACTGCTCCCAGTGTGGAAAGAGTTTTAAACACAAAAGCAACCTGAACCAACACAAGAAACACATGAGACTGCACACAGAGGAGAAGGCTTACAAAAGCCCAGGCTGTGGGAAAACATATTACTCATAACAGTCACTTAAACGTCATTAGAGAATCCACACAGGAGAGAGAAATTACTTCTCTTTGCGTGTATATTGATATTTCACATCTGACTGATAATGTGTTTACCTGTTTTTACCATATGAAATTGCTTCTTCCAATTATTGATAAACCTGTACCTGTTAAAATACTGACTGCTAGAGCTGTTAAGGCTACATGGATTGATGAGGAAATGGCCATCTGTATGGTTGAAGGAGATGGGGAAAAAGGAGTGGCTAATAAGTCTGGCTGCACATCTGGCTGGCTTACGTACTGCAAATTGAGAAATGATGTGACCAAACTCAACAAAAAGAATAAACTTTATTATGAATACTAGATCAATGATATAAAGAATGATTGATATTAACTTGTTAAAAAACATAATGAAAGAAAAGCAGTGCAAGTATTGAATGTTGTAAAGTTAGTGTGGGAGAGGTGGAAAAATTGTTATCGGTCAATAATGACAAACCTCCTGGCATTGACAACTTAGATGGAAAGCTACTGAGGACGGTAGCTGACTCTTTAGCCACTCCTATCTGTCATATTTTTAATCTGAGTCTAGAGGAAAGTCTTTGTCCTCAGGCCTGGAGGAAAGCCAAAGTAATTCCACCACCCAAGAGTGGTAGAGCGGCCTTTACTGGTTCTAACAGCAGACCTATAAGCTTGCTGCCAGCTTTTAGCAAACTGTTGAAAAAAATTGTGTTTGACCAAATACAATGCTATTTCTCTGTAAACAAATGAACAACAGACTTTCAGCATGCTTATAGAGAAGGGCACTCAACATGTACGCACTGACACAAATGGCTGATGATTGTGCAGATTTCAGTGCAGGTTTTGATATTATTGACCATAACCTGTTGTTTAAGAATGTCTGTGCTATGGCTTTTCAACCTCTGCCATATCGTGGATTCAGTGCTATCTACCCAATAGAACTCAGAGGGTTTTTAATGGAAGCTTCTCTAATGTCAAACATGTAAAGTACTGCAGGGCAGCTCTCTAGGCCCTCTACTCTCTTCTATTCTTACCAATGACCTGCCACTGGCATTAAACAACGCATGTGTGTCCATGTATGCTGATTATTCAACCATATACGCATCAGCAACCACAGCTAATGATGTCACTGAAACACTTAACAAAGATTTGCAGTCTGTTTTGGAATGGGTGGCCAGTAATAAACTGGTACTGAACATCTCTAAAACTAAGAGCATTGTATTTGGTACAAATTATTCCTTAAGTTCTAGACCTCAGCTGAATCTGGTAATGAATTGTGTTGCTGTTGAACAAGTTGAGGAGACTAAATTACTTGGCATTACCTTAGATTGTAAACTGTCATGGTCAAAACATATAGATTCAGTGGTTGTAAAGATGGGGAGAGGTCTAGCCTCAAAGAGATGGTCTGCTTTTTTGACACCACACTCCAAAAAGCAAGTTCTGCAGGCTCTAGTTTTGTCTAATCTTGATTATTGTCCAGTCGTGTGGTCCAGTGCTGCAAGGAAAGACCTAGTAAAGCTGCAGCTGGCCCAGAACAGAGCGGCACGTTTTGCTCTTAATTGTAATCAGAGGGCTGATATTAATACTATGCATGCCAGTCTCTCTTGGCTAAGAGTTGAGGAGAGACTGACTGCATCACTTCTTCTTTTTATAAGAAACATGAATGTGTTGAAAATCCCAAATTGTTTGCATAGTCTGTAAGGGAATTCTGCCCTATGTGCACAGAAGAGACCACAGGAAATCCGTATTTGATCAGAGCTTAGTTTGTTTAATAAGGATTGCAACCCGGAGTTTACACTTACAGCAATTTGTAAGCAAGACACTCAGTTCAAAAGATGGTGTTTTCCCTTTTTATCCCCTACTGAGGATCACCCCACCCAGAGTGATGTCCCTTAACTTTAACACCATATAAGCTCATAATTAATAGTTGCTAATACAAAGATGTCTCTGCTAGGCGGAGTTCAGATTATTGCGTTATTGGCTGTTAGTTTCCCAATCACTCTTCCCCTTATTGCTATCATGTCAGACTGGAAGTAAGACTGGAACATAGTATCAACAGGAACTCTTAGTTCCCTTTATCCATCTGGTACCTAAAATATAGTTTCAACACACAGACATCTGACTTTGTACAGTTGACCTTTTCATGCACTTGCAAGGTGTCAACCACTGATTTTTAATCTCAAGCTAAAGCAACACATGAATCATTGTACTTTTGTCATCACAGGTGTTCCTATAATGTACAGATATCATCCAAGGTCTTACAAGTCAATTTACACACAGCTCTGACACACACACTTATCCCACCAGACATGCCACCGGGGGTCTTTTCACAGTCCAAGTTTCCAGAACAAATTCAAGAAAGCGTACAGTATTATATAGGGCCCTTATTGCATGGAACTTCCATCTCATATTGCTCAAATAAACAGCAAACCTGGTTTCAAAAAACAGATAAAGCAACACCTCACGGCACAACCCCTCTCCCCTATTTGACCTAGATAGTTTGTGTGTATGCATTGATATGTAGGCTACGTGTGCCTTTTACAAAATGTATGTAGTTCTGTCCTTGAGCTGTTATTGTCTATTGATGGTGCTGTATAATGTGTCATGTTTTGTGTGGACCCCAGGAAGAGTAGCTGCTGCTTTTGCAACAGCTAATGGGGATCCTAATAAAATACCAAACTCTGTTATTCTCTCTGAGCTCAGAAATAAAGAATCTTGGTTTGACTTGGACTCCAGCAGATCCTTATTTTATAATATCCACCACAACTCTCCCACGGATTGCTGTTTATCATTGTCTCAATGAAGAGTTCTTTGTTTTACTTTCCAATAAACATTGTTTCCACGTCAAAATAAAAAACATCTTTAACATAATGAACCTTCACTATCTTCATCCCTAAACTAGCAACATTAACTATTGTCTATTGTTATTCTCAGTAACCTTCCTGGCCTTATGAAATCCTAGCTAAATACAATGTTCCCTACTAGTTTTCATGTCTTTGGTTATGCAAACGTTTGTTTATTTAATTATATTTCTCATTGAGATTAATATTTTTTAAATTCTGTATGGGTCACGCATTGCTTTGGTCATATGTTCCCTTATGGGTCAATGATTTTAATTAGAATATAGCAATTATGCTCTCTCCTCAATCACTTACAGTTTCTTTGGAAAGTATTCAGACCCCTTGACTTTTTCCCATTTTGTTATGTTACAGAAAAAAAATCCTCAGCAATCTACACACAATACCCCATAATGACATCACAATACCCCATAATGACAAAGCGGAAACAAGGTTTTTATACATTTTGCAAATGTTTTAAACACAAAAAAATTATTTACATAAGTATTCAGACCCTTTGCTATATGAGACTCATAATTGAGCTCAGGTGCATCCTGTTTCCATTGATCATCCTTGAGATGTTTCTACAACTAGAATGGAGTCCACCTGTGGTAAATTCAATTGATTGGACATGATTTGGAAAGGCACACACCTGTCTATATAAGGTCCCACAGTTGACAGTGCATCTCAGAGCAAAAACCTAGCCATGAGGTTGAAGGAACTGTCCGTAGAGCTCCGAGGCAGGATTGTGTTGAGGCACAGATCTGGGGAAGGGTACCAAAACATTTCTGCAGCATTGAAGGCCCCTGATTTAGCCCCCTGCAGTAAAAGGTTATTCATGGAGTAAAATTATCTGTTTAAGTCATTAGTAAAGGGCATATCGTTAAGAATACAGTTATCTTTTTTTGTTGTTTTGTGGTCTATATCCTGTCAATCATTTATTCCTTCATAAACAGAAAACATATGTGTACCTCAACACAACATGTGTTCAAGGGCCCCTCTAGGTTCACAATCTCTTGACCATTACATCTGGATAGCTGACAACTATTTTTTAAAGGGTAAAAGTGATCTGTTTAGGTCGTCAGTAAAGGATGCATAGTTAAAGAGTACAATGAACCTTTCAAAGAGGAGGGTGTGAGGCCTCTGGGGCTTTTTTTGGTGGGGTTGACTGAGACATCCCTCGGACACTCTTTTATGGGGGGTAAGATGTATCTGTTTAGGTCATCAGTAAAGGGGACATCTTAATATTACAATCACCCTTTCAAAGACAGAGACATCCCCCGGACATCTCCCCTATAACTATTTTTGAAAGGGTAAAAATGATCTGTTTAGGTCGTTTGTAAAACATATGTTTTGAAAGACACCTGGGGGTCCAGGTTGTTAGTTATTTTGTGTACATATAGTTCCCCTGTGTGTAAGAGCCCCCCTAGATTCACATCTTCTTGACGTTTAACATTTCCAGCCAAGGGGTGAGACAGAGGGAGAGAGATTTAAATTCATTGAAAGTAAATTACATTTTATTTCAAACCTTTTATTTTATTCAAAAACTTTAGTACACTAATTTAAACATACATATTACAATTATTAAAGTTTACTATGTAATATTAAATACAAAATTATGTCACTAATGTTTTTTACAAAAGAACTTTATATAAATCATACATGTTATTATTACATGTAGCAACACCACATGACAACAACATGGTTGCAACCCCACATAACAACAACATGGTAGCAACACAACATGACAACATGGTAGCAACACCACATGACAACATGGTAGCAACACAACATGGTAGCAACACCACATAACAACAACATGGTAGCAACACAACATAACAACAACATGGTAGCAACACAACATGGTAGCATCACCACATAACAACAACATGGTAGCAACACAGCCTGGTAGAAACACCACATAACAACAACATGGTAGCAACACAACATGGTACTAACACAACATGGTAGAAACACCACATAACAACAACATGGTAGCATTACAACATGGTAGAAACACCACAAAACAACAATATGGTAGCAACACAACATGGTAGCAACCCAACATGGTAGAAACACCACATAACAACAACATGGTTGCAACACCACATGACAACAACATCGTAGCAACACAACATGGTAGCAACACCACATAACAACAACATGGTAGCAACACAACATAACAACAACATGGTAGCATCACCACATAACAACAACATGGTAGCAACACAGCCTGGTAGAAACACCACATAACAACAACATGGTAGAAACACCACATGAGAACAATATGGTACTAACACAACATGGTAGAAACACCACATAACAACAACATGGTAGCATCCCATCATGGTAGCAACACCACATGACAACCCATCATGGTAGCAACACCACATGACAACCCATCATGGTAGCAACACCACATGACAACATGGTAGCAACACCACATGACAACATCATGGTAGCAACACCACATGACAACATCATGGTAGCAACACAACATGCTTGCAACACAACATGACAACAACATGGTAGAAACACAACATAACAACAACATGGTAGCAACACAACATAACAACAACATGGTAGCAACACAACATAACAACAACATGGCAGCAACACAACATGACAGCATGGTAGCAACACCACATGACAACATGGTAGCAACACAACATGGCAGCAGCATAACATGGCAGAAGCACAACATGACAACATGGTAGAAACACCACATAACAACAACATGGTACTAACACAACATGGTAGCAACACAACATGGTAGCAACACCACATGACAACAACATGACAGCAACACAACATGGCAGCAGCACCACATAACAACAACATGGTAGCAACACAACATGGTAGCAACACAACATGGTTGAAACACCACTTGACAACAACATGGTAGCAACACAACATGGTAGCAACACAACATTGTTGCAACACCACATGACAACAACATGGTAGCAACACAACATGGTAGCAGAACCACATAACAACAACATGGTAGCAACACAACATGGTAGGAACACAACATGGCAGCAGCACAACATGGTTGCAACACCACATGACAACAACATGGTAGAAACACAACATAACAACAACATGGTAGCAACACAACATAACAACAACATGGTAGCAACACAACATAACAACAACATGGCAGCAACACAACATGACAGCATGGTAGCAACACCACATGACAACATGGTAGCAACACCACATAACAACAACAAGGTAGAAATACCACATAACAACAACATGGTAGCAACCACACATGGTAGCAACACAACATGGCAGCAGCACAACATGGTAGCAACACAACATGGCAGTAGCACAACATTGTAGCAACACAACATGGTAGCAACACCACATAACAACAACATGGTAGCAGCACCACATAACAACAACATGGTAGCAACACAACATGGTAGCAACACAACATGGTAGAAACACCACATAACAACAACATGGTAGCAACACAACATGGTAGCAACACCACATAACAACAACATGGTAGCAACACAACATGGTAGCAACACCACATAACAACAACATGGTAGAAACACATTCTGGTAGAAACACCACATAACAACAACATGGTAGCAACACAACATGGTAGAAACACAACATGGTAGAAACACAACATGGTAGCAGCACCACATGACAACAATATGGTACTAACACAACATGGTAAAAACACCACATAACAACAACATGGTAGCAATACAACATGGTAGAAACACCACATGACAACAACATGGTAGCGACACCACATAACAACAACATGGTAGCAACACAACATAACAACAACATGATATTAACACAACATGACAACAACATGGTAGCAACACAACATGACAACAACATGGTGGCAACACAACACGGCAGCAACACAACATGGCAACAACATGGTAGCAACACCACATGACAACAACATGGTAGCAACACCACATAACAACAACATGGTAGCAACACAACATGGTTGCAACACAACATGACAACAACATGGTAGAAACACAACATAACAACAACATGGTAGCAGCACCACATGACAACAACATGGTAGCAACACAACGTAACAACAACATGGTAGCAACACAACATAACAACAACATGGTAGCAACACAACATAACAACAACATGGTAGCAACACCACATGACAACATGGTAGCAACACAACATGGCAGCAGCGCAACATGGTAGCAACACAACATGGCAGCAGCAAAACTTGACAACATGGTAGAAACACCACATAACAACAACATGGTACTAACACAACATGGTAGCAACACAACATGGTAGCAACACCACATGACAACAACATGGTAGCAATACAACATGGTAGAAGCACCACATGACACCAACAAGGTAGCAAAACCACATGACAACAACATGGTAGCGACACCACATAAACACAACATGGTAGCAACACCACATGACAACAACATTGTAGCAACACAACATAACAACAACATGGTAGGAACACATCATGACAACAACATGGTAGCAACACCACATAACAACAACATGGTAGCAACACAACATGGTTGCAACACAACATGACAACAACATGGTAGAAACACAACATAACAACAACATGGTAGCAACACAACATAACAACAACATGGTAGCAACACAACATAACAACAACATGGTAGCAACACAACATTGCAACAACATGGTAGCAACACTACATGACAACAACATGGTTGCAACACAACAAAACAACATGGTAGAAACACAACATAACAACAACACAACATAACAACAACATGGTGGCAACACCACATGACAACAACATGGTAGCAACACCACATGACAACAACATGGTAGCAACACCACATGACAACAACATGGTAGCAACACCACATGACAAACAACATGGTAGGATCACAACATGGCAGCAACACAACATGGTACTAACACACCTTGGTTGCAACACCACGTGACAAAAACATGGTAGAAGAACAACATGGTAGCAACACAACATGGTAGAAACGCAACATGGCGGCAACACAACATGGTAGCAACACAACATGGTACCAACACCACATGAGAACAACATGGTAGCAGCACAACATGGTAGCAGCACAACATGGTACAAACATTATTTGGCACAGACAAGAGCACAAAGGCAAGAAGGTAGAGACAGCAATACATCACGCGAAGCAGCCACAACTGTTAGTAAGAGTGTCCATGATTGAGTCCTTGAATGAAGAGATGGAGATAAAACTGTCCAGTTTGAGTGTTTTTTTCAGCTTGTTCCCGTCGCTAGCTGCAGCGAACTAAAAAGAGGAGCGACCCAGGGATGTGTGTGCTTTGGGGACCTTTAACAGAATGTGACTGGCAGAACGGGTGTTGTATGTGGAGGATGAGGGCTGCAGTAGATATTTTAGATAGGGGTGAGTGAGGCCTAAGAGGGTTTTATAAATAAGCATTTAACCAGTGGGTCTTGCGACTGGTATACAGAGAGAACCAGTTTACAGAGGAGTATAGAGTGCAGTGAGGTGTCCTATAAGGAGCATTGGTGGCAAATCTGAAGGCCGAATGGTAAAGAACATCTTGCCGCTCAATGTATCCTACCATGACTATATCCAACCCTACTCCATGTGTTACCACTATCATGTATCCTACCATGACTATATCCAACCCAACTCCATGTGTTGCCACTATCATGTATCCTACCATGACTATATCCAACCCAACTCCATGTGTTGCCACTATCATGTATCCTACTTGACTGAAGCTTTGATCCAGTGGAAGAAGTATTGAGGAGCAGGGAGGTTAAAGGTCACTTCAGGATATAGCTGTTACTCTACACTATTCCTAGATAATCCAGTAATGAGAGAAACTGAATAGAATATTTAGGTCCCTATAACATCTCTATCTATATATAACATCTGTATCAAATCCGTTTTCTTTTCTTTTTTTAACCTAATTCCATTTTCTCCATTTAGTTTTTCCAGGTTTCTGATTTGTCCCTGTTTTTCTGTTTTTCTCTCTAAATCACACTGTTAATAGAATATCAACAACATTGGATGTTCTAAGTACCCAACAATACTTAAACCACATCAGGAGACCACTTTTGAAGTCTGAGAAAAATCTAAGAAATATTCATTTTTGTGTGTAGATACCCTTTAATTCAAGTGGCACCAGCAAGAGCCTTGCTTGGTTAGTGGTGTCTCTGTAGCACACATGTGATTGCAGAGTCTGCTGAACAAATCACAACTGGATTGATGCAAATAATCATGATATTATTCTGCCAGGTAGGCATAGACTACTTTGTAGTTAACATTTAATTGACAAGGTTTTTGGGAAAGCTTTTCCATCAACCAGAAGATGGTTGTCATTAGCATAATCGCCCCAACAGCTAAACATAATGGTAGAAAAATGCACTCAGACAGGAGCATTTCCGGGCTTTTTCCTCTTCAAAAAGTTGAAGGAAAATAAAAATCACTTAGGCTAATTTAGACGACTTGCAGGCAGTGGGTTCAGAACAACTATGACATAAAAATGAAAACTCTTTAATCTGTCACCTAATCCTACCTAATGGGCAGGTCAGCCCTGGAGTAAAGTATTGGCTGTAAGAAGGAAGAGAAAACATAACATCTGTTTATTTATTTCTTATTACCTCTCATGACATTGCTTGCAAGAATAAACATTGTAATTAATATTTTTCTGCGTTACCCACTCCAGTCAGCAGATGGCGATTTGAGTCTTTCAGGTGATGCTGCTTGCGTGACGTATAATCTAGTGGACGGAACTGGAGGCTTCTTCAACAGCGACAAAAGGCTTCTGATTCAACCAACGTGGTGATTTGCTAGCGAACCTAAAACCGAAACATTGAAGCGCTTTAGACCAATCTCGTGTATTTTACTCTTAGTGTTTTGAATATAATTATATTTACTTGTCTACTCGTTCATTTAAACGTAATTTGCTTAAATTAGCAAATGTGGTAAATTGATAATGCACTAGGCTAATCGACCGGAGCATGAGTTCACTAAGCTCGACGGAGGAAGAAGCACTGATGAAAGGAGAGGAAGAAGCTTTCAGGATGAAAAAGGAGGAAGAGGAGGCTATCACATTGAAAGAAGAAGAGGATGATATTACAGTGAAAGAGGAAGATGGGAAAGAGGTTGTCAGAGTGGAAGAGGCTGAGGTAGAAGCTTTCAGAATCAAAAAGGAGGAAGATGCCATAACATTGAAAGAAGAGAATGTAGTGAAAGAAGAGGAAGAACCTTTTAGAGTAAAAGAGGAAGCTATCTCAATAAAAGAGGGGGAAGATGTTTTGGGAGTGAAAAAGGAGGAGGCTGAAGATCAGATTACAAACAGTGAGTACTGTCTTAAAAACGGGGGCACAAACTATGCAGTTCTTGAAATAATATATTGTTTTAACGGGGCGTTCTACTGAAGTTCTACACTTGAATATGTTGTTCGGTACTGTAGGAATTGTTTAAGGGACAATCTGCCATTGGTACATATGTTTTTGGGACTTCGATGTATTGAATTCTCATTCTCCATGTGGTCTACATTAAAGTTCACCTCATCTAATATAACAGGCTTTTAAAATCTACTTAAAATATCAAAGGGATGTTAAAGGCACCCATTTTGTGGAATTGACCCTATATATTTGCAACACAAACAATATTTGACAAAATCATGATGAAAGTGGCCATTTTAGACCTATTCATGCCTCTTGATTGTAATAGACGGTCATAAGTTTACAATCTGTTTGCTGTTCTCATTCACACAGGAGAGAGACGTGACTATTGTGGATCCTTTGGGGAGCCTCAACAACATCCTGATGCTGACGAGGCAGAGAAGAGTCTCTCCAGATCAGAACACCAGATGGTACAGCTTGGTCTGGTCTAGCATACAGCTTGCTGGGTCTGGGCTGGGTTTCTGTAAAGCACTTCATGACAACAGTGGCTTCAGCATCCATAATGATATGTCTCTGTGTCCCCTCTTTATGGTTACCAGGACAACGCTAGCCCTTCCTCCCTCCCGGAGTCCCCGTGTCGTGCCTCTCCCGGTAGCACCTTACTGCTGGGTATGAAGAGGTTGTCTGTGCTGCTGGTGGACTGCAGGAAAACAACGGGGCTGAGTGGAACTGTGAGAGGAGGAGAAGAGAAGAAGGGATCAGATTTGGCTCATCAAAGTAAGTGCTGTAGTTTAGTTTGAACAAATACAATAGATCTGCCCACTGGTGTCTGTTACCAGGACAACCAGCAGAGTTCTGTTAGTTGACAGGAAGATAGACTGGTATCTGTTACCAGGACAACCAGCAGAGTTCTGTTAGTTGACAGGAAGATAGACTGGTATCTGTTACCAGGACAACCAGCAGAGTTCTGTTTGTTGACAGGAAGATAGACTGGTGGATATGGATGTTATGAATATCATAACACTGAAAAAGGATTCTGCCAATGAAAAGAGAGACACCAATAGACCATATAAAAGCTTGATGAAAGTTAGATTTAGAGAGAAAGTTATAAGATGATCCTATGTAAGTTGCTCATTTTTCAAAAACATTTTCTCAAAATATTATGGATGTTACATTGCCTGTCCCAGTCAACCCCCCCTATCTTTATAAGACTGTAGAACAGGAAAACTAAACTCCAGACACTGTTAATTAATGAACTAATACTGGAGGAAAGCTGCGATCAGGCTGCCCACTCAAGAGAAAGCTTCAAACTTTTACCAGTGCCTACAACCTTGTTCAGGTTATCAGTCAACCTACCAGGGTAGTTACAAACAGTAGAGGAATGAAATCATCATGTTTTGATCATATCTTTACTAATGCTGCAGAAATGTGTTTTAAAGCAGTATCCAGATCCATCAGATGTAGTGATCACAATATAGTAGCCATGTCTAGGAAAACCACAGTTCCAAAGGCTGGGCCTAATATTGTGTAAAAGAGGTCATACAATACGTTTTGTAGTGATTCCTATGTTGTTGATGTAAATAATATTTGTTGGTCCGTGGTGTGTAATGATGAGCAACCAGACGCTGCCCTTGACACATTTGAAAATGCTTATCCCAGTTACTAATAAGCATGCACCCATTAAGAATATTACTGTAAACACTGTTAAATCCACGTGGATTGATGAGGAATTAAAAAATGGTATAATGAAGAGGGAGGCAAAAGAGATGGCATATAGGTCTGGCTGTATAACTGATTGGCAAACTTATTGCAAATTGAGAAATCATGTGACTAAACTGAATAAAAAGAAGAAGAAACTACACTATGAAACAAAGATAAATGACATGAAGAATGATAGTAAAAAGCTTTGGAGCATCTTCAATGACATTTTGGGCTAAAATATCAACAATGACATGTCACTGGTGTCTGACAACGTGGATGGAAAATTGAGGATAATAGCGGCCGATATTGCCACTTCTATTCGCATTATCTTCAATTTAAGCCTACTAGAAAGTGTGTTCCCTCAAGCTTGGAGGGAAGCTAAAGTCATTCCACTACCCAAGAATAGTAAAGCTCCCTTTACTGGCTTAAATAGCCGACCAATCAGCCTATTACCAACCCTTACATTTTTTGAATAAAATAGTTTGGCCAGATACAATGCTATTTTACAGTAAACAAATTGAGACTTTCAGCTTATAGGGAAGGACATTCAATAAGCACAGCACTTACAAATGACCGATTGGTTGAGAGAAATTGATGATGATAAAAATATTGTTGGGGCTGTTTTGTTAGACTTCATTGCGACTTTTGACATTATCGATCGTAGTCTGCTGCTGAAAAAAACGTATGTCCTTACACCCCCTGCTATATTGTGGATAAAGAGTTCAAAAAAAGCTCACCTTTCTTTAACTGGGCAAGTTGGTTAAGTACAAATTCTTATTTTCAATGACGGCCTAGGACTGCCTTGTTCAGGGGCAGAACGACAGAGTTTTACCTTGTCAGCTCGGGGATAAGATCCAGCAACCTTTTGGTTACTGGCCTAACGCTCTAACCACTAGGCTACCTGCTGCCCCAGAGCCACCTGTCTAACAGAACACAGAGAGTGTTCTTTAATGGAAGCCTGTACAACAAAATCAAGGTAGAATCAGGAATTCCCCAGGGCAGCTGTTTGGCACCTACTTTTTTCAATCTTTACCAACAACATGCTAATGACATTTGAGTTAAGCCAGTGTGTCTATGTATGCGGTTGACTCAACACTGTACATGTCATCTACCACGGAAACTGAAATGACAGCAACACTTAACAAAGAGCTGCAGTTAGTTTCAGAATGGGTGGCAAGGAATAAGTTAGTCCTAAATATTTCAGGTAACCTTAAGTTACAAGGCCTACTATGCTAATTCTGTAGCGGTATTGTTAGAGGGGGGTAAAGATAAAGATTTTGTTGGGGCGTCAGGCAGGTATTAACCCTAGTTATTAAAGTTAGTTATTACCTATTATAACATTATTATTATTAAATATTATTAAAACCAAAAAGATAAGAGTAGAATAGATAGAGTAGCGCTTCCAGACACATTCTAAACATAATGGGGTCTTAAAGGAGGACTGTAGCGTCTAATGATGAAACATAATGGAGTCTTAAAGGAGGAGTGTAGCATCTAATGATGAAACATTATGGAGTCTTAAAGGAGGACTGTAGCAGCTAATGATAAAACATTATGGAGTCTTAAAGGAGGACTGTAGCATGGTGTCTTAAAGGAGAACTGTGGCATCATGAGGTAGTCACCTGGAATGCATTTCAATTAACATGTGCCTTTTTAGAAGTTAAGTTGTGGAATTTCTTTCCTTAATTGGGATAGGGGGCAGTATTTTCACGTCTGGATGAAAAGCGGCCCAAAGTAAACTGCCTGCTACTCAGGCCCAGAAGCTAGGATATGCATATAATTGGTAGATTTGGACAGAAAACACTATAATGTTTCTAAAACTGTTAAAATAATGTCTGTGAGTATAGCATAACTTATTTGGCAGGCAAAACCCAGAGTACAAACCATCCAGGAGGGTTATTTTGTTGTTGAGGTGACTCTGTTTTCAATTGGTTTCTATGGGAACATAGATTTCTGTGGCACTTGGTTGCAGTTCCTATTGCTTCCACTAGATGTCAACAGTCTTTAGAAATTGGTTGATGTTTTTCTTTATAGAAATGAAGAGGTGCGGCTATTCAGAACGAGGGTCCAGCCTTGTGCTTTCTAATGTTTTGATGCGCGCTCCAGGTCACACGCTTCACGTTGTTTTTATTACATAAGTATTCAGACCCTTTGCTATGAGCCTCGAAACTGAGCTGTTCATCATGTTTCCATTGATTATCCTGTGTAGCGACGCTCCCCATCCAACCTGACAGAGCTTGAGGGGATCTGCAAAGAAGAATGGGAGAAACTCCCGAAATACAGGTGTGTTCGTCATACCCAAGAAGACTCTAGTCTGTAATCGCTGCCAAAGGTGCTTCAACAAAGTACAGGGTCTGAATACTTATGTATATGTGATATTTAAATTTGTTATTTTTAATAAATTTGGGGGAAAAATTGAACATTTTTGCTTTGTCATTGTGGGGTATTGTGTGTCGATTGATGAGGGGGGAAAAAACAATTGAATACATTTTAGAATAAGGCTGTACCTCAGGAAAAAGTCAAGGAGTCTGAATACTTTCCGAAGACACTCTAAAAATACTGAACAAAAATATTAATGCAACAATTTCAACGATTTACAGTTCAAATAAGAAAATTAGTCGGTGTAAATTAATTAATGAGGCACTTGGACTTCACATGACTGGCTAGGGGGGCAGCCATTGGTGGCCCTGGGAGGGCATAACCCAGAACAGCCAATCAGAATTAGTTTTTCCACACAAAAGGGCTTTATCACAGAAAGAAATACAACTCGTGTGGCTGGTCTCAGACGATGTGGAGGTCCTGGGCTGGCATCGTTATATGTGGTCTGCAGTGGTGAGGCCGGTTGGATGTACTGCCAAATTCTCAAATAAAGCTTGAGGCGGCTTCTGGTAGAGAAATTAACATTCAATTATCTGGTAACAGCTCCAGTGGATATTCCTGCAGTCAGCATGCCAATTGCACGCTTCCTCAAAACTTGAGACGTCTGTGGCATTGTGTTGTGGCAAAACTGCACATTTTAGTGGCCTTTTATTGTCCCCAGCACAAGGTGCACCTGTGTAACAATCACGCTGTTTAATCAGCTTCTTGATATGCCACACCTGTCAGGTGAATGGATTATCTTGGCAAAGGATACATGTTCACTAGCGCTCTAAACATTATGGAGGACATAATGTTGTTTAGACACATTCTAAACATTATGGAGTCTTAACTTCGATAGATAACATTCCGCTGAAAAGGCAGAGCGCAAAATTCAAAAATCTATTTTTTAAATATGTAACTTTCATAGATTCAGAAGTGCAATACACCAAATTAAAGCTTAACTTCTTGTTAATCTATCCATTATGTCCTATTTCAAAAAAGCTTTACCATGAAAGCACACCATATAATTATGTTAGGTCAGAGCCTAGTCACAAAAACACACACAGCCATTTTCCAGCCAAAGAGAGGAGTCACAAGAAGCAGAAATAGAGATAAAATTAATCACTAACCTTTGATGATCTTCATCAGATGACACTCATAGGACTTCGTGTTACACATACATGTATGTTTTGTTCGATAAAGTTCATATTTATATCCAAAAATCTCAGTTTACATTGGCGCTTTATGGTCAGTAATGTTCGAAAATCGAAAACATCCGGCGAATTTTCCAGGAGCCACATCAATTTACAGAAATACTCATAATAAACATGTAAAAGTTGATAAAAGATACAAGTATTATGCACAGAATTATAGATATACTTCTCCTTAATGCAACCGCTGTGTCAGATTTCAAAAAAGCTTTACGGGAAAAGCAAACCATGCAATAATCCGAGTACGGCGCTCAGACACAAGCCATGCAGATACCCGCCATGTTGTGGAGTCAGAAATAGTGTTATAAATATTCACTTACCTTTGAGGATCTTCATCAGAATGCACTCCCAGGAATCCCAGTTCCACAATAAAGGTTTGTTTTGTTTGATAAAGTCCAACATTTATGTCCAAATACCTCCTTTTGTTAGCGCGTTTGGTAAACAAATCCAAAATCACGAGGCGCGGGCAAGTCCATGCGACAGTTCAGACGAAAAATTCAAAGAAGTTATATTACAGTTCGTAGAAACATGTCAAACGATGTATAGAATCAGTCTTTAGGATGTTGTTAACATTAATCTTCAATAATGTTCCAACCGGAGAATTCCTTTGTCTTTAGAATTGCAATGGAATCAGGTCGCTCTCACTTGTAAGTGCTTGATCAGCTCATGCCACTCTGGCAGACCTCTGGTTGAAACAGCTCTCATTCCCCCCTCCTTCACAGCAGAAGCCTCAATCAAAGTTCTAAAGACTATTGACATCTAGTGGAAGCCTTAGGAAGTGCAATATGACCTCATAGACAATGTACACTGCTCAAAAAAATAAAGGGAACACTTAAACAACACAATGTAGCTCCAAGTCAATCACACTTCTGTGAAATCAAACTGTCCACTTAGGAAGCAACACTGATTGACAATAAATTTCACATGCTGTTGTGCAAATGGAATAGACAAAAGGTGGAAATTATAGGCAATTAGCAAGACACCCCCAATAAAGGAGTGATTCTGCAGGTGGTGACCACAGGCCACTTCTCAGTTCCTATGCTTCCTGGCTGATGTTTTGGTCACTTTTGAATGCTGGCGGTGCTTTCACTCTAGTGGTAGCATGAGACGGAGTCTACAACCCACACAAGTGGCTCAGGTAGTGCAGCTCATCCAGGATGGCACATCAATGCGAGCTGTGGCAAGAAGGTTTGCTGTGTCTATCAGCGTAGTGTCCAGAGCATGGAGGCACTACCAGGAGACAGGCCAGTACATCAGGAGACGTGGAGGAGGCCGTAGGAGGGCAACAACCCAGCAGCAGGACCGCTACCTCCGCCTTTGTGCAAGGAGGAGCACTGCCAGAGCCCTGCAAAATGACCTCCAGCAGGCCACAAATGTGCATGTGTCAGCATATGGTCTCACAAGGGGTCTGAGGATCTCATCTCGGTACCTAATGGCAGTCAGGCTACCTCTGGCGAGCACATGGAGGGCTGTGCGGCCCCACAAAGAAATGCCACCCCACACCATGACTGACCCACCGCCAAACCGGTCATGCTGGAGGATGTTGCAGGCAGCAGAACGTTCTCCACGGCGTCTCCAGACTCTGTCACGTCTGTCACATGTGCTCATGTGCTCAGTGTGAACCTGCTTTCATCTGTGAAGAGCACAGGGCGCCAGTGGCAAATTTGCCAATCTTGGTGTTCTCTGGCAAATGCCAAACGTCCTGCACGGTGTTGGGCTGTAAGCACAACCCCCACCTGTGGACGTCGGGCCCTCATTTCACCCTCATGGAGTCTGTTTCTGACCGTTTGAGCAGACATGCACATTTGTGGCAATGAGTTGAAAAACTATAAACCTCAGATTTCCCACTTCCTGGTTGGATTTTTCTCAGGTTTTTGCCTGTCATATGAGTTTTGTTATACTCACAGACATCATTCAAACAGTTTTAGAAACTTCAGTGTGTGTTCTATCCAAATCTAATCATATGCATATATTAGCTTCTGGGCCTGAGTAGCAGGAAGTTTACTCTGGGCACGCTTTTCATCCGAACGTGAAAATGCTGCCCCCTATCCCAAACAGGTTAAAGGAGGACTGTAGCATCTAATGATGAAACATGATGGAGTCTTAAAGGAGGCCTGTAGCATCTAATGATGAATTACTATGGAGTCTGATGCTTTAAAGGAGAAGTTTACCCAAAATCCAGAAACTCCTTAGTGATTCCATACATTGAAACTAGTCCAGTGGATTTTTCCCTCTCCCCCTCTCTCTCCCTGTAGTGCTGTACTGAAACAGCTGCAAAACGTGACTCATGACGTTGCTCGCTTTGCCAGTTAATTTGTTATTTTATTACAGCTATGGCCTTTGTCTTTCACCTGGAGTTGTTTATTTATGTCTGAGGAAAAAAAACACTTTTCAACATAAAACATATACAAAATAAACTCAGCAAAAAAATGTACAGATTTTTTTCAGGACCCTGTCTTTCAAAGATTATTTGAAAAAATCCAAATAACGTCACAGATCTTCATTGTAAAGGGTTGAAACACTGTTTCCCATGCTTGTTCAATGAACCATAAACGATTAATGAACATGCACCTGTGGAACGGTCGTTAAGACACAAACAGCTTACAGACGGTAGGCAATTAAGGTCACAGTTATGATATCTTTGGACTCGAAAGAGGCCTTTCTACTGACTCTGAAAAACACAAAAAGAAAGATGCCCAGGGTCCCTGCTCATCTGCGTGAACGTGCCTTAGGCATGCTGCAAGGAGGCATGAGGACTGCAGATGTGGCCAGGGCAATAAATTGCAATGTCCGTACTGTGAGACGCCTAAGACAGCGCTACAGGGAGACAGGACGGACAGCTTATCGTCCTCGCAGTGGCAGACCACGTGTAACAACACCTACAGGATCGGTACATCCAAACATCACACCTGCTGGACAGGTGCAGGATGGCAACAACTGCCCAAGTTACACCAGGAACGCACAATCCCTCCATCGGTGCTCAGACTGTCCGCAATAGGCTGAGTGAGGCTGGACTGAGGGCTTGTATGCCTGTTGAAAGGCAGGTCCTCACCAGACATCACCGGCAACAACGTCGCCTCTGGGCACAAACCAACCGTCAATGGACCAGACAGGACTGGCAAAAAGTGGTCTTCACTGACAAGTCGCGGTTTTGTCTCCAGGGGTGATGGTCGGATTCGCGTTTATCGTGGAAGGAATGAGCATTACATCGAGGCCTGTACTCTGGAGCCGGATCGATTTGGAGGTGAAGGGGCAGTCATGGTCTGGGGCGGTGTGTCACAGCATCATCAGACTGAGCTTGTTGTCATTGCAGGCAATCTCAACGCTGTGTGTTACAGGGAAGACATCCTCCTCCCTCATGTGGTACCCTTCCTGCAGGCTCATCCTGACATGACCCTCCAGCATGACAATGCCACCAGCCATACTGCTTGTTCTGTGGGTGATTTCCTGCAAAACCGGAATGTCAGTGTTCTGCCATGGCCAGCGAAGAGCCCGGATCTCAATCCCATTGAGCACGTCTGGGACCTGTTGGATCGGAGGGTGAGGGCTAGTGCCATTCCCCCCAGAAATGTCCGGGAACTTACAGGTGCCTTGGTGGAAGAGTGGGGTAACATCTCACAGCAAGTACTGTCAAATCTGGTGCAGTCCATGAGGAGGAGATGCACTGCAGTACTTAATGCAGCTGGTGGCCACACCAGATGCTGACTGTTACTTTTGATTTTGATCCCCCCCCCCCCCCCCCTCCCTTTGTTCAGGGACACAGTAGTCCATTTCAGTTAGTCACATGTCTGTGGAACTTGTTCAGTTTATGTCTGCTGTTGAATCTTGTTATGTTCCAACAAATATTTACACATGTTAAGTTTGCTGAAAATAAACGCAGTTGACAGTGAGAGGACGTTTCTTTTTTTTTGCTGAGTTTAGATTGACGAGGGGGAAAAACTATTTAACTTCTGATGGCTGAAGGGGCAGTATTGAGTAGCTTGGATGAAAGGTGCACAGAGGTGCCCATATTAAACGGCCTGCTCCTCAGTCCCAGTTGCTAATATATGCATATTATTATTAGTATTGGATAGAAAACACTCTGAAGTTTGTAAAACGGTTTGAATTATGTCTGTGAGTATAACAGAACTCACATGGCAGGCAAAAACCTGAGACGTTCCACTTCCTGTTTGTATTTTTTCTGCCAGATTTTCAACCAAGGTCCCATTGAAATCACAGCGAGATATTGATGAGTTTTCACTTCCTACGGCTTCCACTAGATGTCAACAGTCAATAGAACTTTGTCTGATGACTTTAATGTGAAGGGGGCCGAAGGAGACAGGAATTAGTGACCACTGCCAGGAGGTGATCACGCGTTGAAGATGTGCGTTCACGTGAGAGGGAGCTCCGTTCCTTCGGTCAACTGATGTCGATGAAATTCTCCGGTTGGAACGTTATTCAAGATGTATGTTAACAACATTCTAAAGATTGATTCAGTACATTGTTTGACATGTTTCTACTGACTGTAACGGAACTTTTGGACATTTCGTCACGTTATAGTGGACGGTAGTGGACACGCTTTGTGACTTCGTTTGGTAAACAATCCCAAAGTAGCTAATTGGACATAAATAATGGACATTATCGAACAAATCAAGCATTTATTGTGGACCTGGGATTCTTAGGACTGCATTCTGATGAATTCATCAAAGGTAAGAAAACATTTATCATGTATTTTCTGGTTTCTGTTGTGTCCAACATGGCGGCTAATTTGGCTATTGTTCTGAGCTCCGTCTCAGGTTATTGCATGGTTTATTTTTCGTATTTAAAAAAAAAAATCTGACACAGCGGTTGCATTAAGGAGAGGTATATCTGTAATTCCATGTGTATAACTTGTATTATCATCTACATTTATGATGAGTATTTCTGTTGAAACGATGTGGCTATGCAAAATCACTTGATGTTTTTGCAACTAGTGAATCTATCGCGCCAATGTAAACTCAGATTTTTTTATATAAATATGAACTTAATCAAACAAAACATGCATATATTGTGTAACATGAAGTCCTATGAGTATCATCTCGTAGCAAGGCCTATTTAGCATTTGGAGGTTTCATTCAGATCTCTTTTTTTAAAAACACACTGTCTTTGGCAGGAGAAAGACCAGACTCAGAGGAACCAGAGCCAGGGACGTCCAAACCAGCAAGACGACACCAGTGCTCCCACTGTGGAAAGGCTTGTAACCACTTATGGGACCTGAAACAACATGAGAGAATACACACAGGGGAGAAGCCTTACCACTGCTCCGAGTGTGGAAAGAGTTTTAGCCATAAAGGAAACCTGAACCAACACGAGAGAATACACACAGGGGAGAAGCCTTACTACTGCATCCAGTGTGGAAAGAGTTTTAACCTGTTAGGGTCCCTGAAACGACATGAGCGATTACACACAGGGGAGAAGCCATACCACTGTTCCCAGTGTGGAAAGGGTTGTAACCTCTTATGGGAGCTTAAACAACATGAGAGAATACACACAGGGGAGAAGCCTTACCACTGCTCGCAGTGTGGAAAGAGTTTTAACCAGAAAGGACACATGAAAGCTCATGAGAGAATACACACAGGGGAGAAGCCTTACCAGTGCTCCCAGTGTGGAAAGAGTTTTAACAAGTTAAGGAACCTGAAAGTTCATGAGATAATACACACAGGGGAGAAGACTTACCAGTGCTCCCAGTGTGGCAAGTGTTTTAACCAGTTAGGGGCCGTGAAACAACATGAGAGAATACACACAGGGGAGAAGCCTTACCACTGCTCCCAGTGTGGAAAGTGTTTCAACTGGTCAGGCGATCTGAGAAAACATGAGAGATTACACACAGGGGAGAAGCTTTACCACTGTTCCCAGTGTGGAAAGGGTTGTAACCTCTTATGGGAGCTGAAACAACATGAGAGAATACACACAGGGGAGAAGCCTTACCACTGCTTGCAGTGTGGAAAGAGTTTTAACCAGAAAGGACACCTGAAAGCTCATGAGAAAATTCACACAGGGGAGAAGCCTTACCACTGCTCCCAGTGTGGAAAGTGTTTCAACCGGTCAGGTGATCTGAAGAAACACGAGAGAATACACACAGGGGAGAAGCCTAACACTGCTCCCATTGTGGAAGGAGTTTTAACCAGAAAAGCAACCTGAACCAACATGAGATAATACACAAAGGGGAGAAGCCTTACCACTCCTCCCAGGGTGCAAAGTTTTTGCCCATTTAGGAAGCCTGAAAGAACACATGAGACTGCACACAGAGGAGAAGGCTTACAAAAGCCCAGGCTGTGGGAAAACATATTACTCATCACAGTCACTTAAAGGTCATTAGAGAATCCACACAGGAGAGAGAAATTACTTCTCTTAGCGTGTATATTGATATTTCACATCACATTGACTTAAAATTCATCAGAGAACATACACAGTGCTCCCGTTAACTGATATTGTTGACTGATAATGTGTTTACCTGTTTTTACCATATGAAATTGCTTCTTCCAATTATTGATAAACATGTACCTGTTAAGAAACTGACTGTTAGGTATGTTAGGGCTCCATGGATTGATGAGGAGTTTAAAAACTGTATGTTTGAAAGAGATGGGGCAAAAGGAGTGGCTAATAAGTCTGGATGCACATCTGTACTGCAAATTGAGAAATTATGTGACCAAACTCAACAAAAATAATAAACTTTATTATAGAGCCAAGATCAATGATATAAAGAATGATAGAAAAAGAACTTGGGGAAAAAAATGAAAGAAAAGCACTGCAAGTATTGAATTTTGTCAAGTTAGTGTGGGAGAGGTGGATAAATTGTTATCGATCAATAATGACAAACCTCCTGGCATTGACAACAGATGGAAAGCTACTGAGGACAGTAGCTGTCTCTATAGCCTCTCCTATTTGTCATATTTTTAATCTGAGCCTGAAGGAAAGTCTTTGTGCTCAGGCCTGGAGGGAAGCCAAAGTAATTCCACTACCCAAGAGTGGTAAAGCGGTCTTTACTGGTTCAAACCGCAGACCTATAAGCTTGCTGCCAGCTCTTAGCAAACTGTTGGGAAAAAATGTGTTTCACCAAATAAAATGCTATTTCTCTGTAAACAAATTAACAACAAACTTTCAGCATGCTTATAGAGAAGGACACTCAACATGTGCTGCACTGACACAAATGACTGATGATTGGTTGAGAGAAATTGATAACAAGATTGTGGGAATGTGGGAGCTGTACTGTTAGATTTCAGTGCAGCCTTTGATATTATTGACCAAAACCTGTTGTTGAAAAAACGTATATGCTATGGCTTTTCAACCTATCTAACATAACTCAAAGGGTTTTTAATGGAAGCTTCTTTAATGTCAAACATGTAAAGTACCGCAGGGCAGCTCTCTAGGCCTTCTACTCTTTTCTATTTTTACCAATGACCTTCCACTGGCATTAAACAAAGCATGTGTGTCCATGTATGCTGATGATTCAACCATATACACATCAGCAACAACAGCTAATGATGTCACTGAAACTCTTAACAAAGAGTTGCAGTCTGTTTTGGAATGAGTGGCCAGTAATAAACTGGTCCTGAACATCTCTAAAACTAAGAGCATTGTATTTGGTACAAATCATTCCTTAAGTTATAGACCTCCGCTGAATCTGGTAATGAATTGTGTGGCTGTTGAACAAGTTGAGGAGACTAAATTACTTGGCATTACCTTAGATTGTAAACTGTCATGGTCAAAACATATAGATTCAATGGTTGTAAAGATGGGGAGAGGTCTAGCCGCAATAAAGAGATGCTCTGCTTTTTTGACACCACACTCCAAAAAGCAAGTTCTGCAGGCTCTAGTTTTGTCTAATCTTGATTATTGTCCAGTCGTGTGGTCCAGTGCTGCAAGGAAAGACCTAGTAAAGCTGCAGCTGGCCCAGAACAGAGCGGCACGTTTTGCTCTTAATTGTAATCAGAGGGCTTATATAAATACTATGCATGCCAGTCTCTCTTGGCTAAGAGTTGATGAGAGACTGAGTGTGTCACTTCTTCTTTTTATAAGAAACATGAATGTGTTGAAAATCCCAAATTGTTTGTGTAGTCTGTAAGGGAATTCTGCCCTATGTATTCTGCCCTATGTGCACACAAGAGACCACAGGAAAACGTATTTGATCAGAGGTTAGTTTGTTTAATAAGGATTGCAACCCAGAGTTTACACTTACAGCAATTTGTAAGCAAGACACTCAGTTCAAAATATGGTGTTTTCCCTTTTTATCCCCTACTGAGGATCACCCCGCCCCGGGTGATGTCCCTTATTAACACCATATAAGCTCATAATTAATAGTTGCTAATACAAAGATGTCTCTGCCAGGCAGAGTTCAGCTTATTGCGTTATTGGCAGTTAGTTTCCCAATCACTCTTCCCCTTATTGCTATCATGTCAGACTGGAAGTAAGACTGGAACATAGTATCAACAGGAACTCTTAGTTCCCTTTATCCATCTGTTACCTAAAATATAGTTTCAACACATAGACATCTGACTTTGTACAGTTGACCTTTTCATGCACTTGCAAGGTGTCAACCACTGATTCTTCATCTCAAGCTAAAGCAACACATGAATCATTGTACTTTTGTCATCACAGGTGCTCCTATAATGTACAGATATCATCCAAGTTCTTACAAGTCAACTTACACACAGCTCTGACACACACACTTATCCCACCAGACATGCCACCGGGGGTCTTTTCACAGTCCCCAAGTTTCCAGAACAAATTCAAGAAAGCGTACAGTATTATATAGGGCCCTTATTGCATGGAACTTCCTTCCATCTCATATTGCTCAAATAAACAGCAAACCTGGTTTCAAAAAACAGACCAAGCAACACCTCGTGGCACAACCCCTCTCCCCTATTTGACCGAGATAGTTTGTGTGTATGCACTGATATGTAGGCTACGTGTGCCTTTTACAAAATGTATGTAGTTCTGTCCTTGAGCTGTTCTTGTCTATTGATGTGCTGTATTATGTGTCATGTTTTGTGTGGACCCCAGGAAGAGTAGCTGCTGCTTTTGCAACAGCTAATGGGGATCCTAATAAAATACCAAACTCTGTTATTCTCTCTGAGCTCAGAAATAAAGAATCTTGGTTTGACTTGGACTCCAGCAGATCCTTATTTTATAATATCCACCTCAACTCTCCCACGGATTGCTGTTTATCATTGTCTCAATGAAGAGTTCTTTGTTTTACTTTCCAATAAACATTGTTTCCACGTCAAAATAAAAACATCTTTAACATTGATGAACCTTCACTAATCTTCATCTCTAAACTAGCAACATTAACTATTGTCTATTGTTATTCTCAGTAACCTTCCTGGCCATATGAAATCCTAGCTAAATACAATGTTCCCTACCAGTTTTCATGTCTTTGGTTATGCAAACGTTTGTTTATTTAATTATATTTCTCATTGAGATTCATATTTTTTTAATTCTGTATGGGTCACGCATTGCTTTGGTCATATGTTCCCTTATGGGTCAATGATTTTAATTAGAATATAGCAATTATGCTCTCTCCTCAATCACTTACAGTTTCTTTGGAAAGTATTCAGACCCCTTGACTTTTTCCCATTTTGTTATGTTACAGCCTTATTAAAAAATGTATTAAATGAAACAATTTCCTCAGCAATCTACACACAATACCCCATAATGACAAAGCGGAAACAAGTTTTTTATACATTTTTGCAAATGTTTTAAACACAAAAAAATTATTTACATAAGTATTCAGACCCTTTGCTATATGAGACTCATAATTGAGCTCAGGTGCATCCTGTTTCCATTGATCATCCTTGAGATGTTTCTACAACTAGAATGGAGTCCACCTGTGGTAAATTCAATTGATTGGACATGATTTGGAAAGGCACACACCTGTCTATATAACGTCCCACAGTTGACAGTGCATCTCAGAGCAAAAACCTAGCCATGAGGTTGAAGGAATTGTCCATAGAGCTCCGAGACAGGATTGTGTTGAGGCACAGATCTGGGGAAGGGTACCAAAACATTTCTGCAGCATTGAAGGCCCCTGATTTAGCCCCCTGCAGTAAAAGGTTATTCATGGAGTAAAATGATCTGTTTAAGTCATTAGTAAAGGGCACATCGTTAAGAATACAGTTATCTTTTATTTTGTGGTCTATATCCTGTCAATCATTTATTCCTTCATAAAAAGAAAATGTTTACCTAAACACAACATGTGTGCAAGGGCCCCTCTAGGTTCACGACCTCTTGACCATTACATCTGGACAGCTGACAACTACTTTTTAAAGGGTAAAAGTGATCTGTTTAGGTCGTCAGTAAAGGAAGCATAGTTAAAGAGTACAATGACCCTTTCAAAGAGGATGGTGTGAGGCCTCTGGGGCTTATTTTGGGGGGGTTGACTGAGACATCCCTCGGACAGTCTTTTATGGGGGGTAAAATGTATTTGTTTAGGTCATCAGTAAAGGGGACATCTTAAAGATTACAATTACCCTTTCAAAGACAGAGACATCCCCCGGACCTCCCCCATAACTATTTTTAAAAGGGTAAAAATGATCTGTTTAGGTCGTTAGTAAAACATATGTTTTGAAAGAGACCTGGGGGTCCAGGTTGTTAGTTATTTTGTGTACATATAGTTCCCCTGTACATATAGTTCCCCCTAGATTCACATCTTCTTGACGTTTAACATTTCCAGCCAAGGGGAGAGACAGAGGGAGAGATTTAAATTCATTGAAAGTAAATTACATTTATTTCGAACATTTTATTTTATTCAAAAACTTTAGTACAGTCATTTAAACATACATATTACAATTATTAAAGTTTACTATGTAATATTAAATACAAAATTATGTCACTAATGTTTTTTACTAAAGAACTTTATATAAATCATACATGTTATTATTACATGTAGCAACATGACAACAACATGGTAGCAACACAACATGGTGGCAACACCACATAACAACAACATGGTGGCAACACCACATAACAACAACATGGTAGCATCACCACATAACACAACATGGTAGCATCACCACATAACAACAACATGGTAGAAACACAACATGGCAGCAACACCACATGGTTGCAACACCACATAACAACAACATGGTAGCAACACCACATGACAACATGGTAGCAACACAACATGACAAAAACATGGTAGCAACACCACATAACAACAACATGGTAGCAACACCACATGACAACAACAATGGTAGCAACACAACATGGTAGCAACACAACATGGTAGCAACACAACATGGTAGCAGCACCACATATCAACAACATGGTAGCAACACAACATGGTAGCAACACCACATAACAACAACATGGTAGCAACACAACATGGTAGAAACACCACATAACAACAACATGGTAGAAACATCACATGACAAAAACATGGTAGAAGCACCACATGACAACAACATAGTAGCAAAACCACATGACAACAACATGGTAGCGACACAACATAACAACAACATGGTAGGAACACAACATGGTTGCAACACAACATGGTAGCAACACAACATGGCAGCAACACAACATGGTAGCAACACAACATAACAACAACATGGTAGCAACACAACATGACAACAACATGGTAGCAACACAACATAACAACAACATGGTAGCAACACAACATAACAACAACATGGTAGCAACACAACATGGCAGCAACACAACATGGCAGCAACACAACATGACAACAACATGCTGGCGACACCACATGACAACAACATGGTAGCAACACAACATGGTACCAACACCACATGACAACAACATGGTACCAACACCACATGACAACAACATGGTAGCAACACAACATGGTACCAACACCACATGACAACAACATGGTAGAAGCACAACATGGTACAAACATTATTGGACACAGACAAGAGCACAAAGGCAAGAAGGTAGAGACAGCAATACATCACACGAAGCAGCCACAACTGTCAGTAAGAGTGCCCATGATTGAGGCCTTGAATGAAGAGATGGAGATAAAACTGTCCAGTTTGAGTGTTTTTTGCGGCTTGTTCCCATCGCTAGCTGCAGCGAACTGAAAAGAGGAGCGACCCAGGGATGTGTGTGCTTTGGGGACCTTTAACAGAATGTGACTGGCAGAACGGGTGTTGTATGTGGAGGATGAGGGCTGCTAGCGAACATTAAACCGAAACATTGAAGCGTTTAAAACAAATCTTGTGTATATTATTCTTAGTGTTTTAAACACAATTCTGTTTACATATCTACTAGTTCATTGAAACGTAGATTGCTTGTTAAATTAGCTAATGTGTTAAATTGATACTGCACTAGGCTAATCGCCCGGAACATGAGCTCACTAATCTCGACGGAGAAAGAAGCTCTGATGAAAGGAGAGGAAGAAGCTTTCAGGATGAAAAGGGAGGAAGAGGAGGCTATCTCATTGAAAGAAGAAGAGGATGATATTACAGTGAAAGAGGAATATGCGAAAGAGGTTGTCAAAGTGGAAGAGGTGGAGGTAGAAGCTTTCAGAATCAAAAAGGAGGAAGATGCCATAACATTGAAAGAAGAGAATCTAGTGAAAGAAGAGGAAGAACCTTTTAGAGTAAAAGAGGAAGAGGAGGCTATCTCAATAAAAGAGGAGGAAGACGTTTTGGGAGTGAAAAAGGAGGAGGCTGAAGATCAGATTACAAACAGTGAGTACTGTCTTAAAAACAGGGGCACTATGAAGTTCTTGATTTAATGTATTGTTTTAACGGGGCATTCTAAATCAAATCAAATGTATTTATATAGCCCTTCGTACATCAGCTGATATCTCAAAGTGCTGTACAGAAACCCAGCCTAAAACCCCAAACAGCAAGCAATGCAGGTGTAGAAGCACGGTGGCTAGGAAAAACTCCCTAGAAAGGCCAAAACCTAGGAAGAAACCTAGAAAGGAACCAGGCTATGAGGGGTGGCCAGTCATCTTCTGGCTGTGCCGGGTGGAGATTATAACAGAACATGGCCAAGATGTTCAAATGTTCATAAATGACCAGCATGGTCAAATAATAATCACAGTAGTTGTAGAGGGTGCAGCACCTCAGGAGTAAATGTCAGTTGGCTTTTCATAGCCGATCATTAAGAGTATCTCTACCGCTCCTGCTGTCTCTAGAGAGTTGAAAACAGCAGGTCTGGGACAGGTAGCACGTCCGGTGAACAGGTCAGGGTTCCATAGCCGCAGGCAGAACAGTTGAAGCTGGAGCAGCAGCACGGCCAGGTGGACTGGGGACAGCAAGGAGTCATCATGTCAGGTCGTCCTGAGACATGGTCCTAAGGCTCAGGTCCCCCGAGAGAGAGAAAGAAAGAGAGAATTAGAGAGAGCATACTTAAATTCTGACTGACCCTAGCCCCCCGATACATAAACTACTGCAGCATAAATACTGTAGGCTGAGAATGGAGGGGTTAGGAGACACTGTGGCCCCATCCGATGATACCCCCGGACAGGGCCAAACAGGAAGGATATAACCCCACCCACTTTGCCAAGGCACAGCCCCCACACCACTAGAGGGATATCTTCGACCACCAACTTACCATCCTGAGACAAGGCTGAGTATAGCCCACAAAGATCTCCGCCACGGCACAACCAAAGGGGGGGGCACCAACCCAGACAGGAAGATCACGTCAGTGACTCAACCCACTCAAGTGACGCACCCCTCCTAGGGACGGCATGAAAGAGCACCAGTAAGCCAGTGACTTGGCCCCTGTATTAGGGTTAGAGGCAGAGAATCCCAGTGGAGAGAATTGGAATTGACCCTATACATTTGCAACATAAACAATATTTGACAAAATCATGATGAAAAAGGCCATTTTAGACATATTCATGCCTCTTGATTGTAATAGATGGTCATAAGTGTACCGTCTGTTTGCTGTTCTCGTTCACACAGGAGAGAGACGTGACTATCGTGGATCCTTTGGGGAGCCTCATCAACATCCTGATGCTGACGAGGCAGAGAAGAATCTCTCCAGATCAGAACACCAGATGGTACAGCTTGGTCTGGTCTAGCATACAGCTTGCTGTATCTGGGTCTGGGCTGGGTGTCTGTAAAGCACTTCATGACAACAATGACATCAGCATCCATAATGATATATGTCTGTGTCCCCTCTTTATGGTTACCAGGACAACGCTAGCCCTTCCACCCTCCCGGAGTCCCCATGCCGTGCCTCTCCCGGTAGCACCTTACTGCTGGGTATGAAGAGGTTGTCTGTGCAGCTGGTGGACTGCAGGAAAACAACGGGGCTGAGTGGAACTGTGAGAGGAGGAGAAGAGAAGAAAGGATCAGATTTGACACATCAAAGTAAGTAGTTTAGTTTGAACAAATACAATAGATCTGCCCACTGGTATCTGTTACCAGGACAACCAGCAGAGTTCTGTTAGTTGACAGGAAGATAGACTGGGGGATATGGATGTTATGAATATCATAACACTGGAAAAGGATTCTGCCAATGAAAAGAGAGAAACCAATAGACCATATAAAACCTTGATGAAAGGTAGCTTTAGAGAGACAGTTATAAGATGATCCTATGTAAGGTGCTCGTTTTTCAAGAACGTTTTCTCAAAATATTATGGATGTTACATTGCCTGTCCCAGTCAACCCCCCTATCTTTACAAGACTGTAGAACAGGCAAACTAAACTCCAGACACTGGTAATTAATTCACTAATACTGGAGGAAAGCTGTGATCAGGCTGCCCACTCAAGAGAAAGCTTCAAACTGTAACCAGTGCTGGCAACCTGGTTCAGGTTATCAGTCAACCTACCAGGGTAGTTACAAACAGTAGAGGAATGAAATCATCAACATGTTTTGATCATATCTTTACTAATGCTGCAGAAATGTGTTTGAAAGCAGTATCCAGATCCATCAGATGTAGTGATCACAATATAGTAGCCATGTCTAGGAAAACCACAGTTCCAAAGGCTGGGCCTAATATTGTGTAAAAGAGGTCATACAATACGTTTTGTAGTGATTCCTATGTTGTTGATGTAAATAATATACTTTTTTTTAAACAAAGATAAATGACATAAAGAATGATTGTAAAAATCTTTGGAGCATCTTCAATTAAATTTTGGTTTAAAAAAATCAGCAATGACACGTCACCGGTGTTTAATTTCTATTTTACCTTTATTTAACTAGGCAAGTCAGTTAAGAGCCTAGGTACAGTGGGTTAACCGCCTTGTTCAGGGGCAGAACAACAGAGTTTTACCTTGTCAGCTCGGGGATTCGATCCAGCATCCTTTTGGTTACTGGCCTAACGCTCTAACCACTAGGCTACCTGCCGCCCCAGAGCTACCTGTCTAACAGAACACAGAGAGTGTTCTTTAATGGAAGCCTGTACAACAAAATCAAGGTAGAATCAGGAATTCCCCAGGGCAGCTGTTTGGCACCTGCTTGTTTCAATCTTTACCAACAACATGCCAACGACATTTGAGTAAAGCCAGTGTGTCTATGTATGCGGTTGACTCAACGCTGTACACGTCAGCTATCACGGCAACTGAAATGACAGCAACACTTAACAAAGAGCTGCAGTTAGTTTCAGAATGGGTGGCAAGGAATAAGTTAGTCCTAAATATTTCAGATTACCTTAAATTACATGGCCTACTATGCTAATTCTGTAGCGGTATTGTTAGAGGGGGGTAAAGATAAAGATTTTGTTGGGGAGCCAGGCAGGTATTAACCCTAGTTATTAAAGTTAGTTATTACCTATTATAACATTATTATTATTATTAAATATTATTAAAACCGAAAGGATAAGAGTAGAATAGATAGAGTAGCGCTTCCAGACACATTCTAAACATGATGGAGTCTTAAAGGAGGACTGTAGCAGCTAATGATGAAACATTATGGAGTCTTAAAGGAGGACTGTAGCAGCTAATGATGAAACATTATGGAGTCTTAAAGGAGGACTGTAGCATCTAATGATGAAACATTATGGAGTCTTGAAGGAGGACTGTAGCATCTAATGATGAAACATTATGGAGTCTTAAAGGAGGACTGTAGCATCTAATGATGAAACATTATGGAGTCTTAAAGGAGAACTGTGGCATCATGAGGTAGCCACCTGGAATGCATTTCAATTAACATGTGCCTTTTTAGAAGTTAAGTTGTGGAATTTCTTTCCTTAATTGGGATAGGGGGCAGTATTTTCACGTCTGGATGAAAAGCGGCCCAAAGTAAACTGCCTGCTACTCAGGCCCAGAAGCTAGGATATGCATATAATTGGTAGATTTGGACAGAAAACACTATAACGTTTCTAAAACTGTTAAAATAATGTCTGTTAGTATAGCATAACTTATTTGGCACGCAAAACCCAGAGGACAAACCATCCAGGAGGATTATTTTGTTGTTGAGGTGACTCTGTTTTCAATTGTTTTTCTATGGGAACATAGATTTCTGTGGCACTTGGTTGCAGTTCCTATTGCTTCCACTAGATGTCAACAGTCTTTAGAAATTGGTTGATGTTTTTCTTTATAGAAATGAAGAGGTACGGCTTTTCAGAACGAGGGTCCAGCCTAGTGCTCTCTAATGTTTTGATGCGCGCTCCAGGTCACGCGCTTCACGTTGTTTTTCTTAAATTCTTAAATTTTCTTGATTATTTACGTATTAAAATACCTAAAGTTGGATTAGGAAAGTTGTTTGAAATGTTTGGGCAGAGTTTACAGGTAACTTATTAGATATTTTGTAGTCATGCTGGGCGAGTTGGAACCGGTGTTTTTCTGAATCAAATGCTCCAAATAAATGGAGATTTTGGAGATATAACGACGGAATTAATTGAACAAAAGGACCATTTGTGATGTTTATGGGACATATTGGAGTGCCAACAGAAGAAGCTCGTCAAAGATAAGGCACAAATTATATCGTTATTTCTGAGTTTTGTGTCGCGCCTGGCGGGTTGAAATATGATTGTCATGTGTTTGTTTGATGGGGTGCTGTCCTCAGATAATCGTATGGTTTGCTTTTGCCGTAAAGCCTTTTTGAAATCTGACACGGTGGCTAGATTAACAAGAAGTTAAAATTGAATTTGGTGTATTGCACTTGTGAATGCATGAAAGTTAAATATTTCCTATAAAAATATATATATTTCATGCTCTGCACTTTCACCGGATGTTGTCGAAACGTTCCGCTAGCGGAACCCCTAGCCATAACAGGTTTTAATGTGTTTGAGCCAATCAGTTGTGTTGTGACAAGGTAGGGGTGGTATACAGAAGATAGCCCTATTGGGTAAAAGACGAAGTCCATATTATGTCAAGAACAGCTCAAATGGGCCTCCCGGGTGGCGCAGTGGTCTAGGGCACTGCATCGCAGTGCTAACTGCGCCACCAGAGTCTCTGGGTTCGCGCCCAGGCTCTGTCGCAGCCGGCCGCGACCGGGAGGTCCGTGGGGCGACGCACAATTGGCATAGCGTCGTCCGGGGTAGGGAGGGTTTGGCCGGTAGGGATATCCTTGTCTCATCGCGCTCCAGCGACTCCTGTGGCGAGCCGGGCGCAGTGCGCGCCAACCAAGGGGGCCAGGTACACGGTGTTTCCTCCGACACATTGGTGCGGCTGGCTTCCGGGTTGGAGGCGCGCTGTGTTAAGAAGCAGTACGGCTGGTTGGGTTGTGCTTCGGAGGACGCATGGCTTTCGACCTTCGTCTCTCCCGAGCCCGTACGGGAGTTGTAGCGATGAGACAAGGTAGTAATTACTAGCGATTGGATACCACGAAAATTGGGGAGAAAATGGGATAAAAAATAAAAATAAAAAAAAAGAACAGCTCAAATAAGCAAAGAGAAACAACAGTCCATCATTACTTTAAGGACCACCACAGGAATGGGAGACCCAGAGTTACTTCTGATGCATAAGTTCATTAGAGTTACCAGCCTTAGAAATTGCAGCCCAAATAAACGCTTCACAGAGTTCAAGCAACAGACACATCTCAACATCATCAGTTCAGAGGAGACTGTGTGAATCAGGCCTTCATGGTCGAATTGCTGCAAAGAAACCACTACTAAAGGACACCAATAAGAAGAAGAGACTTGCTTGGGCCAAGAAACACGAGCCATGGACATTAGACCGGTGGATATCTGTCCTTGGGTCTGATGAGTCCAAATTTGACATTTTTGGTTCCGAGCGTCATGTCTTTGTGAGATGTGAGGGAGGTGAACGGATGATCTCCGCATGTGTGGTTCCCACCGTGAAGCATGGAGGAGGAGATGTGATGGTGTGCGGGTGCTTTGCTGTTGACAATGTCAGTGATTTATTTAGAATTCAAGTCACACTTAACCAGCATGACTACCACAGCATTCTGCAGCGATATGCCATCCCATCTGGTTTGGGCTTAGTCCCACTATCATTTGTTTTTCAACATGACAATGACCAACACACCTCCAGGCTGTGTAAGAGCTATTTGACCAAGAAGGAGAGTGATGGAGTGCTGCATCAGATGACCTGGCCTACTCAATCCCCCAACCTCAACCAAATTGAGATGGTTTAGGATGAGTTGGATCGCAGAGTGAAGGGAAAGCAGCCAACAAGTTCTCAGCATATTTGGGAACTCCTACAAGTCTGTTGTTGGAAAAGCATTCCAGGTGAAGCTGGTTGAGAGAATGCCAAGAGTGTGCAAAGCTGTCATCAATGCAAAGTGTGGCTACTTTGAAGAATCTAATATATATTTTGATTTGTTTAACACTTGTGGTTACTACATGATTCCGTTTGTGTTTTTTAATAGTTTTGATGTCTTCACTATTATTCTACAATGTAGAAAATAGTAAAAAATTAAGAAAAACGCTTGAATGAGTAGGTGAGTTCAAACTTTTGACTGGTACTGTACATTGAATTCCCTGGCAACAGCTCCAGTGGACATTCCTGCAGTCAGCATGCCAATTGCACGCTCCCTCTGAGACATCTGTGGCATTGTTGTGTGACAAAACTGCACATTTTAGAGTGGCCTTTTATTTATTGACAAGGTGCACCTGTGTAATAATCAAGCTGTTCAATCAGCTTCTTGATATGCCACACCTGTCAGGTGGATTGATTATCTTGGCAAAGAATAAATGTTCACTAACTGGGATGTTAAAAATTCTGCAATCTTTTTTTTTTCAGCTCATGAAACATCCAACACTTGTGTTTATATTTTTGTTCATTGTCGTAACTATCAGTTTTAGGAACATTTACCCAAATATTTCACCTTATTTTTTTACTTTACCCAAAATATGACATGTTTCAAAATGTTGAAAATCTGTGAACGTATAAATAAGATATTGGTCCATTTAAACAGCAGGTGTCGAACCCTTTCCACAACGGGGAGATGTTACTGATGTGCTTTGTGTCTTCGACGTAAAAACAAGTTTTGGACTTCCACTTAAAATTACTTATTTACTTATTTTATGTTTAAGGAAGTGTGTAGTTCACATTCTGTATCATACAGCTATGGAAGTTATATATTTAGAACCACCTGCTCAATTGGAATCTAGCGACGTCTGTGTCTTCAGTGTCCTAGAACTGTTTAGTTTTTTGTGTTCTGACTTGTAAAACAGAATGAATAAAATAAGTAATGTAAACATATTATCAGTAATTACCAGGAAGCTCTACAACATTTGTTTTAAAATCACACCAAGATTGTTAAAACTGGCCTCAGGTTATTGAGGGATCTGATTAGGATTTACCCTCGAAGCAAGGCCGTTTTATCATGTGGAGGTTTCATTCAGGTCTCTATTTTTTTTAAACACTGTCTTTGGCAGGAGAAAGACCAGACTCAGAGGAACCAGAGCCAGGGAGGTCCAAACCAGCAAGACAGTGTTCCCACTGTGGAAAGTGTTTTAACCAGTTTGGGGACCTGAAACGACATGAGAGAAGACACACAGGGGAGAAGCCGTACCACTGCTCCCAGTGTGGAAAGGGTTGTTACTTCTTATGGGAGCTTAAACAACATGAGAGAATACACACTGGGGAGAAGCCTTACCATTGCTCCCAGTGTGGAAAGAGTTTCAAAATGAAAGGACACCTGAACCAACACGAGAAAATACACACAAGGGAGAAGCCTTTTCACTGCTCCCAGTGTGGAAAGTGTTTTTGCCAGTTAGGGGACCTAAAACGACATGAGAGAATACACACAGGGGAGAAGCCGTATCACTGCTCCCAGTGTGGAAAGTGTTTTAACCAGTTATGGGAGCTTAAACAACATGAGAGAATACACACTGGTGAGAAGCCTTACCATTGCTCCCAGTGTGGAAAGAGTTTCAAAAGGAAAGGACACCTGAACCAACACGAGAAAATACACTCAAGGGAGAAGCCTTTTCACTGCTCCCAGTGTGGAAAGTGTTTTAACCAGGTAGGGGAACTAAAACGACATGAGAGAATACACACAGGGGAGAAACCTTACCAATGCTCACAGTGTGGAAAGAGTTTTAACCAGAAAAGCTACCTGAAAATACATGAGAGAATACACATTGGGGAGAAGCCTTATCACTGCTCCCAGTGTGGCAAGTGTTTTAACCAGTTAGGGGACCTAAAACGACATGAGAGAATACACACAGGGGAGAAACCTTACCAATGCTCACAGTGTGGAAAGCGTTTCAACCAGAAAGCCTACCTGAAAAAACATGAGAGAATACACATTGGGTAGAAGCCTTAGCACTGCTCCCAGTGTGGAAAGTGTTTCAACCAGTTAAGGGACCTACAACGACATGAGAGAACACACACGGGAGAATCCTTACCACTGCTCCCAGTGTGGAAAGGTTTTGCACGACTGAAAGAACAAATGAGACAGTACACAGAGGAGAAGGCTTATAAAAGCTCAGACTGTGGGAAAACATTACTCATCACAGTCACTTAAAGGTCATTAGAGAATACACACAGGAGAGAGAAATTACTTCTCTTAGCGTGTATATTGATATTTCACGTCATATTGACTTAAAATTCATCAGAGAACATACACAGTGCTCCCATTGTCTTATATTGTTGACTGATAATGATTACCTGTTTTTACCATATGAAATTGAATTGTACAAAGTATACTAAAACATATATTTGTATGTTTTTATTAGAAAACACGAATTGAATATGGAGTTTGTCAGTTTGAATATAGAGTAGGTCAGATTCCTTCTGTTTTAAATGGTCAATTTTTATGCGATTATTAGAAAACATGAATTGAATATTGAGTAGATCCGATTCCATGTGTTTAAATGGTCCTTTTTTAAACTCTGTGTGTGTTTATCTGGGTGTCTTTCCTCCAGCACTACAGATAATCAAGTGATATTTGGATGTGATGCATTTGTTCCGTTGTTTACATTTACAATGTTGGCCCACTGATGATTTAATGAAATGAAAATGTTCACAGACTGTAATGCAAAATGTTAATTGTATGTGTCCACATATCTGAGTATGTGACTTGTGGTGGATGAATCAGAATTAGTTGGGTAACATAGATAATTAAGATGTCTTATCTGCATAATATGCTCATGTGATATACTTGTTATTAAAATGTATCCATTCGGACTCTGGTGTTGGCAGTTGCACTTCTTCCCTCAGCTGGGGCTCAGTCACCTGGGTCCCAGAGAGGGGAGAGGTCAGGCTTGTCTTTCACATGTCCCTGGTGCTATGCAGAATATCAGGAAGGGAAGAGGACATGAGGGAACATTGTCTTCATATGTGAATGTATCTGTTAAACTATGTGAAGGGATGGTGTGATTAATGGGGAACCAAGTGAGCTTGTCCAGGAGTGGGGTCAAGAAGGGGTTTTACTTGAGATGGGAGTATCTAGAGTTGACAATTGAGTTATGCCATTGGATGAGTTGGTGTTTTTGTGCTATGAAGTACCAGGAAAGAGATTAGAACCTCGTCTTAGGGACCAAACTGAATGATAAAATATAGCGAATGCTATCTGGCTACGGGATACTCCTTTCTCATTATAAAGTCTCACTTTGTAAACTGTTCCTAATATCTGTGGTTTATGTCGACTAGGGGGTGGATCTTTGCTATAAAAGATCTCAGTAGCCATTGTGTTGCCACTCTCCACGGTTCATTAGAAATAGTGAATTGTTGAAAGTCATTGCAAAGATCTTATTATTAAAGATGTAGTTTAAGTATAACTCTGATTGGTGTGTGAAGTTTGTCTCTCCTCATTTGGTAATACAGAAATTAACCACCACAGACTAACCTTGTGAAACTGCCCTATTATAATCTCCTGGTCCTGGGAGTATCATCCTGCGTTGCAAACCAGCTGCACCTGCATCCTTGTATGAATAAAGTCCCTCCCAGGAACAGGAAACTATAAAGATATGTGCTCATCACCCAATGCTTCAGGAATTCAGACTGTCTACACTGCGCTGTGTAACTGTTATTCTCTCTGAGCTCAGAAATAAAGAATCTTGGTTTGACTTGGACTCCAGCAGATCCTTATTTTATAATATCCACCACACCTCTCCCACGGATTGCTGTTTATCATTGTCTCAATGAAGAGTTCTTTGTTTTCCTTTCCTGGGGTCATTTACAAGTCTCCCACTGGTTGAATAATCTTTGTTTCCATGTCATTTCAACAAAACAAATCCATGTGATGATGTTTGATCAATGTGGGAAACTGATTGGATTTGTAAAAAGCCATGAACATCAGGTATTTTTTATTTTTCACCGAACTGGCAACCTAAATCCAATGACAGGTGACATTTTGTGTTGATTTAATGTTGAATTCACTTTAGTTGACGAATCAAAGAAATGTAAATAGAAACTAGATGTTGAACTGACGTCTGTGCCCAGTGGGCTGGTTTGAATACGTGGCAGGTGTTGGATTTTTCCATGCAATTTGCGCCAGATTTCCATGTGAATATTCTCAAATCTGCATAAAACAATATACACATTTTCCCATCAGAAATGTTTGCATCAAGCAGACTTATCGCGGATAAAAGGCTTTGCGTTATGACGTAGTGCACAAGAAGAAAAACGTTTGCTGTTAAATTCCAATGTACCGAATGAAAAATACAAGTTAAATTGGTTTCCATCACATTTTCAACTCTCCTGATGGTTTTAAAAAACTTGTGTAAAATAGAAAACGTGCTCTTGTCCCGTGCACTGTAGCCTGCAGCTCACATATACAGTGATGGTAGGCTACCTACATGATGAGATTAATATGGATGAGAGAGATATTATTTTATTTGTCAAATGGCAGCCAAGCATCAATCATCATGTCACCAGAATAAGACCATCAACATGTATTGGAAAGGAGCATCAAGCTCATCACATGCAGTTTCACCACCCTGTGAAGTTCATAACTTATTTTGTCTGTAGGCCTAATAACCTGCATGGTTTCCCAAGTCGTAGAGGGAGGACCACACAACATATCATCACGTGACTCCAAGTTAAATAAGATGTGATGGTTAGTATATAAATATTTGTGGATGAATGAGTTTCCACCGCCATTTCTTGCTCATACATTTTTACTGACACAAAAAGACCCCACCATGTCAAACAAACTAACAACTTGTCTATCTGCATTAGTAAAAGTGTACAGGCATATCCTGTTTCTGTCATCCCGGTCATTACTTTTGAAATGGTTGGATCAATGTCCACCTTCATGATATGGATGAAGCCTGATTTGGAATGTCTGAGTAGTTCTATATGATGTCATAATACACCCCTCTGATAATCAAGTGATATTTAGAATGTCTGAGTAGTTCTATATGATGTCATAATACACCCCTCTGATAGTCAAGTGATATTTGGAATGTCTGAGTAGTTCTATATGATGTCATAATACACTCTGATAGTGATCCATTTGCTCCATTGTTTCCATGTCAGTTGGTTTTCCACTCTGATGATTTATATCTGACAGAGGGGCTTTAAAGGAATAGTATGGTCACATTTACAGGTTGTGGCTCAGTATTCTTAGTATGATGTGAAAAAAGAACAATCAACTATTTATTGATAATGTATATTCTTATTCAGCTTCTACATCTGCATAGAGGCAAACAGTATCTTAAAGTTGATTAAATATATATATATATAAATTGTACACTTCTATTTTCACAATTTGAATTATTATTCATCAAAAACTATACCAACAATACCCTGCAGCTTTGACGTCAAGAAGAGATTGGGCTGATGGGTGGTGGTGCTACTCTACAGGTAAAGCTGTTCAATATGAATGTTCAATACACACAATAGGTTGATCAGTAGTCAGTTAGCTGTGCTGCTTCAGTCCAATATGAATGTTCAATACTCACAATAGGTTGATCAGTAGCCAGATAGCTAGCTGCGACAGTCCAATATGAATGTTCAATACACACAATAGGTTGATCGGTAGCCAGTTAGCTAGCTGCTACAGTCCAATATGAATGTTCAATACACACAATAGGTTGATCGGTAGCCAGTTAGCTAGCTGCTACAGTCCAATATGAATGTTCAATACACACAATAGGTTGATCGGTAGCCAGTTAGCTAGCTGCTACAGTCCAATATGAATGTTCAATACACACAATAGGTTGATCAGTAGCCAGTTAGCTGTGATGCTACAGTCCAATATAAATGTTCAATACACACAATAGGTTGATCAGTAGCCAGTTAGCTAGCTGCTACAGTCCAATATGAATGTTCAATACACACAATAGGTTGATCAGTAGCCAGTTAGCTGTGCTGCTACAGTCCAATATGAATATTCAATACACACAGTAGGTTGATCAGTAGCCAGTTAGCTAGCTGCTACAGTCCAATATGAATGTTCAATACACACAATAGGTTGATCAGTTAGCTAGCTGCTACAGTCCAATATGAATGTTCAATACACACAATAGGTTGATCAGTAGCCAGTTAGCTAGCTGCTACAGTCCAATATGAATGTTCAATGAACACAATAGGTTGACTGGGGAGAAGATTTCCCAAATAAGAGTCCTGCAATAAGAGCTATGATGCTAATATTTGTGTAAACAATTTTTTTGTTGTCAAAATGGCTAATTGATGGACAGTGATATTTAAACCTGATTTGCCTCAGATTCGTCAGCAGATTTAAGTCAGGACTGAGAACAGACCCCCTAGGAACACTCAACAATTCTTGGACAGTCATTCTGGTGTGTCTTTTGCATAAACATTTGTGTAATTGTCCCTCAGAAAAATAAAACCCAGTGTTCGGTTATCAGAAGATTGAGGTGGGTTTTAACTTTTTACCTGGGCTTTGCTCCTTTCATATGTATCAATCTACACACAACGACGAAGCAAAGACAGGTTTTTATACATTTTTGCAAATGTATTTTATAATTAACTGAAATATAACATTTACATAAGTATTCAGACCCTTTACTCAGTACTTTGTTGAAGCATCTTTGGCAGCCATTACAGCCTCGAATCTTCTTGGGTATGTCGCTACAAGCTTGGCACTTCTGTATTTGGGGAGTTTCTCCCATTCTTCTCTGCATATCCTCTCAAGCTCTGTCAGGTTGGATGGGGAGCGTCGCTGCACAGCTATTTTCAGGTCTCTCCAGAGATGTTTGATCAGTTTCAAATCCGGGCACTGGCTGGGCCACTCAAGGACATTCAGAGACTTGTCCCGAAGCCACTTCTGCATTGTCTTGGCTGTGTGCTTAGGGTCATTGTCCTGTTGGAAGGTGAACTTTTGTCCCAGTCTGAGGTCCTGAGCGCCCTGGTTTTCATCAAAGATCTCTCTGTATTTAATGTTTATTTAATTTATTATTTAACCTTTATTTAAGCAAGTCAGTTAAGAACAAATTCTTATTTACAATGACGGCCTACCAAAAGGCAAAAGGCCTCCTGCAGGGACGAGTGCTGGGATTAGAAATAAAAATAAATTTGCTTTGTTCATCTTTCCCTCAATCCTGACTAGTCTCCCAGTCCCTGCCCCTGAAAAACATCCCCACAGCGTGTGTGTGTGTGCATGTTTATCTGCGTCATTCCTTAATCATTCCTTGTGGTCCTGTAGCTCAGTTGGTAAAGTATGGTGCTTGTAAAACCAGGGTAGTGGGTTTGATTCCTGGGACTACCCATATGTAAAGTGTTTGCACACATTACTGAAAATCCCTTTGGTTAAAAGTGTCTGCTAAATGGCAGATATATCCACTGATTATACCAAACATTTGGAACAACTTCCTAATATGGAGTTGGACCCTCCCCTTTTCCCCCCAGAACAGCCTCAATTCGTCGGGGCATGGACTCTACAAGGTGTCGAAAAGCGTTCCACAGAGAAGCTGGCCCAAGTTGACGCCAGTGCTTCCCACAATTGTGTCAAATTGTCTGGAGGTTCTTTGGGTGCAGTGGAGGCTCCTCAGAGGAGGAAGGGGAACCCCATCCTCCTGAGTGATTTTCAGAAAAATAAAAATGGTAAAACATTTCAAAAGTTATCCATTTTAGATAAAACTATACTCAATATAATTACATCACCAAATAATTGATTAAAACATAGTATTTTGCATCCTCCTCTGGGTACATTGACTTCAATACAAAACCTAGCAGGCTCGTGGTTCTCAAGCCCTTCCATAGACTTACACAGTAATTATGACAACTTCCGGAGGACGTCCTCCAACCTATCAGAGCTCTTGCAGCAATAACTGACATGTTGTCCAACCAATGAAAGTATCAGAGAATGAATCTAGTACTGAAAGCATACGCTACAGCTAGCTAGCACTGCAGTGTATAACATGTGGTGAGTAGTTGACTAAAAGAGAGAAAAAGACAATAGTTGAACAGTTTTGAACAAATTCATTTATTCCAAAATGAAGGAGAAGAGAGAGAGAGAGAGAGATTTGATCATTTATTTTCCACTTTCAATTTAAGCAAATGCAGTTAGCTAGATTAGCCTACTCAAACACCCAGCTCAAACAGAGGAGTGCTATGTTAGCTAGCTGGCTATGACTATCCAACACAACACTGGAACTCTTCCAAGTCAAGGCAAGCTTTTGGTTTTACTAATTTATTGCCACCGGGGCCCTCCAATGTAAATGCTAAACTACTTACTGACTGTACAATGTAACATTACTGCATGATTGTAGCAGGTTTACTAACGCGTTAGTTCTATTAGCTATGTTGACTATGACATTACTTTAGCTAATAAGGTGGCAATGATGTAGGCTGTGTGTTGCAGTTATGGTATGGTTTGGATTGGAAGGTTTTTTCGCCTGGTCACATACAGCTGATGTGTTGTGCATTGAAGTCCAGAAGCAAAGGGAAAAGGTGAGAGGAGGAGAGAAGGAATACAACGTGGCTGTTATGAAAGTGAACTGTGTTTATGCCTGATCAGGGGTGTATTCATTCCGCCGATTCTGTTGACAAACGTTACTTTAAACGGAACAAAAACGGAATAAACATACAGTTGAAATCGAAAATTTACATACACCTTAGCCAAATACATTTAAACTCAGTTTTTCGCAATTCCTGACATTTAATCCTCGTAAAAAATTCCCTGTCTTAGGTCAGTTAGGATCACCACTTTATTTTAAGAATGTGAAATGTCAGATTAATATTAGAGAGAATGATTTATTTAAGCTTTTATTTCTTTCATCACATTCCTAGTGGGTCAGAAGTTTACATACACTCAATTAGTATTTGGTAGCATTGCCTTTAAAATTGTTTAACTTGGGTCAAACGTTTCGGGTAGCCTTCCACAAGCTTCCCACAATAAGTTGGGTGAATTTTGGCCCATTCCTCCTGACAGAGCTGGTGTAACTGAGTCAGGTTTGTAGGCCTCCTTGCTTGCACACGCTTTTTCAGTTCTGGCCACACATTTTCTATAGGATTGAGGTCAGGACTTTATGATGGCCACTCCAATGATGTCAAGCAAAGAGGCACTGAGTTTGAAGGTAGGCCTTGAAATACATTCACACCTCCAACTGACTCAAATGATGTCAATTAGCCTATCAGAAGCTTCTAAAGCCATGACATCATTTTCTGTAATTTTCCAAGCTGTTTAAAGGCACAGTCAACTTAGTGTATGTAACTTCTGACCCACTGGAATTATGATAGAGTGAATTATAAGTGAAATAATCTGTCTGTAAACAATTGTTGGTAAAATTACTTGTGTCATGCACAAAGTAGATGTCCTAACTGACTTGCCAAAACTATAGTTTGTTAACAAGAAGTTTGTGGAGTGGTTGAAAAACAAGTTTTAATGACTCCAACCTAAGTGTATGTAAACTTCCGACTTCAACTGTACCTGAATTTGTCCAATAGAATCGCTTGTTTGAAACGGTTTGACTAATGGTTACCCTATATCAGCTAGATGCAGGCAAGAGTGTGCAAGGTGGTATTGAATTTGTCACGGTCTGTCACTTCACATTTTTCTGTTGACCTGTGTGCACCTACGTTGTAAACTTTCATTCATAAGCTAGGTTGAAGGTACCTCATGATGGGTAGGGAAAATGTTAGTATCATGTAGTAGCCTAAACCTATCGCTGTTACATTGAACAGGGTGAATGGAATATGAATGACAGTCATCTAATATGCTATAGTAGAAATAAGGCCATGCTCATGAAAAACAAAATGGTCCTCCCTCATCTTAAACGGCACTGACCGCCACTGTTTGGTTGGTGGACCATTCTTGGTACACATGGGAAACTGTTGAGCTGGAAAACCCAGCAGCGTTGCAGTTCTTGTCAAAAAAACGGTGCGCCTGGCACCTACTACCCCGTTCAAAGGCACTTAAATAAGCCTGTTGCTGTCTGGAGATGTTCATCAGGGCCCCAGCCTGTTGCTGTCTGGAGATGTTCATCAGGGCCCCAGCCTGTTGCTGTCTGGAGATGTTCATCAGGACCCCAGCCTGTTGCTGTCTGGAGATGTTCATCAGGGCCCCAGCCTGTTGCTGTCTGGAGATGTTCATCAGGACCCCAGCCTGTTGCTGTCTGGAGATGTTCATCAGGGCCCCAGCCTGTTACTGTCTGGAGATGTTCATCAGGACCCCAGTCTGTTGCTGTCTGGAGATGTTCATCAGGACCCCAGTCTGTTGCTGTCTGGAGATGTTCATCAGGACCCCAGTCTGTTGCTGTCTGGAGATGTTCATCAGGACCCCAGCCTGTTACTGTCTGGAGATGTTCATCAGGACCCCAGTCTGTTGCTGTCTGGAGATGTTCATCAGGACCCCAGTCTGTTGCTGTCTGGAGATGTTCATCAGGACCCCAGTCTGTTGCTGTCTGGAGATGTTCATCAGGGCCCGTTTTCTAGCGATTAATCCATTCGCTATAACAGAGAGGATCAGAAGGGAGCAACGACCATCTCTTTCAAATGCGCGAATCCTGGAAGGAGCTTCATTGTTTCTATTGGACTGCATGGAGTCATCACAAGCCATTTCAGCTGACAGTTCCAACAGAGGAGGAGAACTTGACTCTAGAAAAGGTGTTTTCCACGAGAGGACGACACATCCTTCATCTCCACGTTAGAAGTCTTCTTCCTAAGATTGAGGAACTTCGCCTACTCTCTAGTAACTGTAAGGTGGGAGTGCTTTGCTTTACCGAAACATGGTTGGATGGTTCGATAAAAAACACCCCACTGAGATTGAAGTTTAAAATGATGTATTAATTACAAGAGACCGCAATCGCCAAGGCAGGTGGAGTTTGTATTTATGTAAGATCAGATATTAGATCAGATTTAAACCATGACGAGATTGAAGCTGTGTGGTTGGACATTTTTATTTGCCAAAATGTCAACCTATTATAGTTGTAACCTGTTATAGACCACCAGACCAGTACAAGTTGTATGAATTGTTGGAGGAAACTTGTTCCAACTGAACACACTTTGGTAAATCTGAGGTTATTGTTACTGGTGATTAGAATACAGATATGCTGGAAAAGGACCTCGCTACTTTTAAAACTCTTCAGAATGGTTGTAATCTGCTTCCTACCAGCTGATTAATGAGCCCAGCAGGTTCTGTCCTTCTACCCAAACCATCATTGACCCTTGTGTTGGTGTCGGATCCAGGATATCAAACAGTGGGCTTGTAAACTATGGGCTCGGTGATCATTCCATCATTTTCTGGAGTAGGAATGTTCAGAAAACTGTTTTTAATTGTCATAAGTCAATCAAAATATGAGGGCTATGAAGAATTATAGTGCAGATATTATTTGTTAATTGTTTGAACAAATTGGACTGGTCTGCTGTATTGAAAAGCAATGAGGTGGTGAATGCCCGGGGCAATTTTAGATCAATGTTTTTACATGTGGTAGATAAGCAGACTCCAGTAAAAAAAGGTTTGAATTTAGCAAAGAGCTGAACCGTGGATAAATGATAACATTTTAAAGGCAATTAAGAGTAGAAATGAACGCTTTCTGGAGTTTAGGAAATCCAGGGCAGATATAATTATAGACTATAAGAAATGAAGAAATGATGTCAACAGGATGATACACAGCTGATTAATCAAACTGCATCCTAAACTGAAGATTATGATTAGGTGATTATTGGAGTCTGGTGTGTTAGCTGGGGCTGGAAGCTATGATCCCTTATTGATGTCACTAGTTAAATCCCCTTCAATCAGTGTAGATGAAGGGGAGGAGACAGGTTAAATAACGCATTTTAGGCCTTGAGACAAATGAGACATGGCTTGTGTATGTGTGCCATTCAGAGGGTGAATGGGGAAAACAACATATTTAAGTGTCTTTGAACGGGGGATGGTAGTAGGTCCCAGGCGCCGGTTTGTGTCAAGAACTGCAACGCTGCTGAGGTTTTCCAGCTCAACAGTTTCCCATGTGTACCAAGAATCATCCACCACCCAAACAGTGGTGTTTAAGATGAGGCAGAACGATTAGTTTTTTTCATGAGCATGGCCTTAATTCTATTACAGCATATTAGATGACTGTCATTCATATTCCGTTCACCCTGTTCAATGAAACAGCAATAGGTTTCGGCTACTACATGATACTAGAATTTTCCCTATACCCATCATAAGGTTGCTACAACCTGCCTATGAATGAAAGTTTAGAACGTAGGTGCACACAGGTCGAGATAGGTTTTTTAGGTGAGAGACAGTCTTGAAGACATCACCAACTGATTATCATGGTCCAAACACACCGAGACAGTCGTGAAGAGGGCACGACAACAACTTTTCCACCTCAGGAGACTGAAAAGATTTGGCATGGGTCTCCAGATCCTCAAAAAGTTCTACAGCTGCACCATCGAGAGCATCCTGACCAGTTGCATCACCGCCTGGTATGGCAACTGCTCGGCCTCTGACCGTAATGCACTACAGAGGGTAGTGAACATCACTGGGGCCAAGCTTCCTGCCATCCAGGACAATTATAAAGAAAGCCCAAAAAATTGTCAGATACTCCAGTCACCCAAGTCATAGACTGTTTTCTCTGCTCCCGCACGTCAAGCGGTACCGGAGCACCAAGTCTAGAACCAAAAGGCTCCTTAACAGCTTCTACCCCCATAAGCCATAAGGCTGCTGAACAATTAATCAAATGGCCCCCTGGACTATTTACATTAACCCTCCATTTGTTTTGTACACTGCTGCTACTTGCTGTTTATTATCTATGAAATGTCACTTCACCCCGACCTACATGTACAAATTACCTCGACTAACCTGTACCCCTGCACATTGACTCGGTACCAGTACCCCCTGTATATAGCCTTGTTATTGTTATTTTATTGCGTTACTTTTTATAATTTTTTACTTTTGGTCATTTGCTCATTTTCTTAACTCTTCCTGAACTGTACTGTTAGTTAAGGGCTTGTAAGCAATTCACTGTGAGGTCTACACTTGTTGTATTTGGCGCATTTGACAAATAAAGTTTGATTTTATTTGACAAATTCAGGTATGTTTATCCCGTTTTTTTCTGTTTAAGAAACATTTGTCTCTAGAGAGTTGAAAACAGCATGTTTGGGACAGGTAGCACGTCCGGTGAAGAGGTCAGGGTTCAATAGCCGAAGGCAGAACAGTTCAAACTGGAGCAGCAGCACGGCCAGCTGGATTGGGGACAGTAAGGAGTCATCATGCCAGGTAGTCCTGAAGCATGGTCCTAGGGCTCAGGTCCTCAAGAGAGAGAAAGAAAGAGAGAAAGAGAGAATTAGAGAGAGCATACTTAAATTCACACAGGACACCGGATAAGACAGGAGTAATACTCCAGATTTAACAGACGGACTCAGCCCCCTGACACATAAACTACTGCAGCATAAATACTGGAGGCTGAGACAGGAGGGGTCAGGAGACACTGTGGCCCCATCCGATGATACCGCCGGACAGGGCCAAACAGGCAGGATATAACCCTACCCACTTTGCCAAAGCACAGCCCCCACACTACTAGAGGGAAAACTTCAACCACCAACTTACCATCCTGAGACAAGGCCGAGTATAGCCCACAAAGATCTTCGCCATGGCACAACCCAATGGGGGGTGGCAACCCATGAATACGGCTGCACAGTATTGTCTCTTCTCGATGGCGGTTATGATATCGTTTAGTATCTTGAGCGGGGTTGAGGTGCACCCATGACCAGCTCGGAAACCATATTGCACAGCGGAGAAGGTTCATGCTGAAAGAGCTCTGATAGGTTGGAGGATGTCCACCGGAAGTTGTCATAATTACTGTTTAATTCTATGGAAGCCTTGAGAACCATAAGCCTCCTAGGTTTTGTATTGGGAAAAGGAGGAGGTACCTAGTCCATATTAGGATGTTTATTTCTCTCCAAATGTTTGGTATGATCAGTGTATATATATATATATGAAGAAAATATTGCATGACCAAAAGCACAATTCTTTTTTTTTTTTTTTTAAATGAGAGTACGAGCATATGTGTGTTCTCTCAAGAACTTTAAGTAGCCTGTATTTGATGTGATATACTCCTTTCGAGACAGGATTGTGTCATAGATCTGGGGAAGTGTACCAAAACATTTCTGCAGCATTGAAGGTCCCCATCATCTTAAAAGGAAGAAGTTTGAAACCACCAAGACCCTTCCTACTGCTGGCTGCCCGGCCAAACTGAACAATCGGGGGAGAAGGGCCTTGGTCAGGAAGGTAACCAAGAACCCAATGGTCACTCTGACAGAGCTCCTCTGTGGAGATGGGAGAACCTTCCAGAAGGACAACCATCTCTGCATCACTCCACCAAGCAGGACGTTATGGTAGAGTTGCCAGACGGAAGCCACTCCTCAATAAAAGGCACATGAAAGCCAGCATGGAGTTTGCCAAAAGGCACCTAAAGGACTATCAGACCATGAGTAACAAAATTCTCTGGTCTGATGAATGCCAAGGGTTACGTCTGAAGGAAACCTGGCACCATTCCTATGGTGAAGCATGGGGTTGGCAGCATCATGCTGTGGGGTTGTTTTTCAGCGGCATGGACTGGGAGACTCGTCAGGATCGAGGGAAAGATGAACGGAGCAAAATACAGAGAGATCATTTTTGAAAACTTGCTCCAAAGCACTCTGGACCTCAGACTGGGGCAAAGGTTAACCTTCCAATAGGACAACGACCCTACGCACAAAGCCAAGACAATGCAGGAGTGGCTTTGGGAGATGTCTCTGAATGTCCTTGAGGGGCCCAGCCAGAGCCTGGATTTGAACTCGATTTAACATCTCTGGAGTGACCTGAAAATAGCTTTGTAGTGACACTCCCCATCCAACCTGACAGAGTTTGAGAGGATCTGCAGAGAAGAATGGGAGAAACATGAGGCTCCTGCTGCTGCTGTCCTCAAGGGCAAATTGACAGATTTTTCACCTAGTTGTCTTTGGGATTTAAACCAGAGATCTTTCGGTTACTGGCCCAACACTAGTAACCGCTAGGCTACCTGCAGCAGGAGCCCCATGTTGACAGGAGAGGAACCAACTGACATGGAAACAATGGAGCAAATGGATCACTATCAGGCTTCATCCATATCATGAAGGTGGACATTGATCCAACCATTTCAAAAGTAATGACCGGGATGACGGAAACAGGATATGCCTGTACACTTTTATTAATGCAGATAGACAATTTGTTAGTTTGTTTGACATGGTGGGGTCTTTTTGTGTCAGTAAAAATGTATGAGCAAGAAATCCACAAATATTTATATACTAACCATCACATCTTATTTAACTTGGAGTCACGTGATGATATGTTGTGTGGTCCTCCCTCTACGACTTGGGAAACCATGCAGTTTATTAGGCTACAGACAAAATAAGTTATGAACTTAACAGGGTGGTGAAATTGCATGTGATGAGCTTGATGCTCCTTTCCAATACATTTTGAGGGTCTTATTCTGGTGACATGGTCTTATTCTGCCATTTGACAAATAAAATAATATCTCTCTCATCCATAATAATCTCATCATGTAGGTAGCCTACCATCACTGTATATGTGAGCTGCAGGCTCACACTGACGGGACACTGACGGGACACTGACGGGACAAGAGCACGTTTTCTATTTTACACAAGTTTTTAAAACCATCAGGAGAGTTGAAAATGTGATGGAAACCAATTTAACTTGTATTTTTCATTCTGTACATTGGAATTTAACAGCAAACGTTATTCTTCTTGTGCACTACGTCATAACGCAAAGCCTTTTATCCACAATAAGTCTGGTTGATGCAAACATTTCTGATGGGAAAATGTGTATATTGTTTTATGCAGATTTGAGAATATTCACATGGAAATCTGGCGCAAATTACATGGAAACTTAGCTACTAAGGTGGATATTGATCCAACAGCTGCCACGTATTCAAACCAGCCCACTGGGCACAGACGTGTTGAACGTCTAGTTTCTATTTACATTTCTTTGAGTCGTCAACTAAAGTGAATTCAACATTAAATCAACACAAAATGTCACCTGTCATTGGATTTAGGTTGCCAGTTAAGTGAAAAATAAAAAATACCTGATGTTCATGGCTTTTTACAAATCCAATCAGTTTTCCACATTGATCAAACATCATCACATGGATTTGTTTTGTTGAAATGACGTGGAAACAAAGTTTATTCAACCAGTGGTAGACTTGTAAATGCCCCCAGGAAAGGAAAACAAAGAACTCTTCATTGAGACAATGATAAACAGCAATCTGTGGGAGAGTTGTGGTGGATATTATAAAATAAGGATCTGCTGGAGTCCAAGTAAAACCAAGATTCTTTATTTGTGATCTCAGAGAGAATAACAGAGTTCCACAGTGTAGACAGTCTGAATTCAGAAGCATTGTGTGATGAGCACATATCTTTATAGTTTCCTGTTCCTGGGAGGGACTTTATTCATACAAGAACACAGGTGCAGCTGGTTTGCAACGCAGGATGATACTCCCAGGAACAGGAGATTATAATAGGATAGTTTCACAAGGTTAGTCACATACTCAGATATGTGGACACATACAATTAACATTTTGCATTACAGAGTCTGTGAACATTTTCATTTCATTAAATCATCAGTGGACCAACAATGCAAATGTAAACAATGGAACAAATGCATCACATCCAAATATCACTTGATTATCTGTAGTGCTGGAGGAATGACACACAGATAAACACACACACAGAGGCTAAAAAAGGACCATTTAAACCCATGGAATCTGATTTACTCTATATTCAATTCATGTTTTCTAATAATAACATAAAAATATATGTTTGAGTATACTTTGTACCATTTAATTTCATATGGTACAAACAAGTAAACACATTCTCAGTCAACAACATAAGACAATTAGAGCACTGTGTAAGTTCTCTGATGAATTTTAAGTCAATTTGATGTAAAATATCAATATTCACACTAGAAGTAAGTATTCTCTCATGTGTGGATTCTCACATGTCTTTTAAGTGACTGTGATGAGTAATATGTCTTCCCACAGTCTGAGCATTTGTAAGGCTTCTCCCCTGTGTGTATTCTCTCATGTCGTTTCAGGGCCCCTAACAGGTTAAAACACCTGCCACACTGGGAGCAGTGGTAAAGCTTCTCCCCTGTGTGCATTCTCTCATTATGTTTCAGGGCCCATAAACGGTTAAAACACTTGCCACACTGGGAGCAGTGGTAAGGCTTCTCCCCTGTGTGTATTATCTCATGTGTTTTCAAGTAGCTTTTCCATCGAAAACTTTTCTCACACTGGGAGCAGTGGTAAAGCTTCTCCCCCGTGTGTATTCTCTCATGTTCTTTCAGCCCGCATAATTGGCTACAACCCTTTCCACATTGGGAGCAGTGGTAAGGCTTCTCCCCTGTGTGTATTCTCTCATGTCGTTTCAGGGCCCCTAACCGTTTAAAACACTTGCCACACTGGGAGCAGAGGTGTCGACTTGCTGGTTTGGACGTCTTTAGTTCGTCCAAGTTTGGTTTTCCTCATGCCAAAGACAGTGTTTATTTTAAGACAGACCAGAATGAAATCTCCACATGATAAAACTGCCTTGTTATGAGGTTTAACCCAAATCAGATGCCTCAATAACCTGAGGCCAGCTTTCAAACGTTTCATCATTTAAAACAATCTTTGTGTGATTTTAAAACAAATGTTGTAGAGCATCCTGGTAATTACTGATATGTTTACATTACTTATTTTTATTTCTGTTTTATAAGTTAGAACACAAAACACTAGACAGTTCTATGACACTCTAGACACAAACATCGCTGAATTCCTATCAAGCAGGTGGTTGTAAATATATAACCTTCATAGTTGTATGATACAGACTGCGACCTACACACTTCCTTAAAACCTAAAATAAGTATAAATAAGTAAAAAAGCAAAAAATTCTCCTTTGCAAAGATAATCCATTTACCTGACCGGTGTGGGATATTGTTTTACACTTTTTTGGTTACTCTATGATTCCATAAGTGTTATTTCATAGTTCTGATGTCTTCACTACTATTCTACAATGTAGAAAATAGTAAAAATAAAGAAAAACCCTTGAATGAGTAGTTGTGTCCTGACTTTTGACTGGTAGTGTATGTGGTCGATTCCGTGGGAAAGTCAACCTGAACATGTGTAACGGAGGTGAGAACGTGCCGTAAACTCACTCCACAGCGAGCTTGAAAAGTCACAGATGGAGCTATCCAACTGGTACCTTTTGTATAGCTCAATCAGTTCATTGTCAAGGAGAGCGGTCACATGTGTTGAGAAGCAGAGGATCACTAGTTTGAGCCAAGTATGGAGACAGAGGAGGAAGCTAAACTGTAAGCAGCACACAGATGTCAGAAACATGAACAAAAAAAGTGAGTCATTTCCAAATGAAACAATGTTCTGTAAAGTCTATATGTTGGAGTTTATTTGACCAGTTAAAGTAGAAAATGGAATTAATTTTGTTGACGGAGCACAAGTCTCACAAATGTTTTTCTTCATTTAATCAATTTCACAGCTTTTAGAAAAGGCTTACAAAGCTTGTTTAAAAATAAATACATACAGTTGAAGTCTGAAGTTTACATACACTTATGTTGGAGTCATTAAAACTAGTTTTTCAACCACTCCACAAATTTCTTATTTCACTTAAAATTCACTGTATGTTTCAAAGGCCTACTTTCAAACTCAGTGCCTCTTTGCTTCACAACATGGAAAAATCTAAATAAATTAGCCAAGACATCAGAAACAAAATTGTAGACCTCCACAAGTCTGGTTCATCCTTGGGAGCAATTTCCAAATGCCTGAAGGTACCACGTTCATCTGTACAAACAATAGTATGCAAGTATAAACACCATGGGACCACGCGGCCGTCATACCGCTCAGGAAGGAGACGCGTTATGTCTCCTAGAGATGAACGTATTTTGGTGCGAAAAAGTGCAAATCAATCTCAGAACAGACCGTGTGGAGATGCAGGAGGAAACAGATACAAAAGTATCTATATCCACTGTAAAACAAGTCCTATTTCGACATAACCTGAAAGGCTGCTCAGCAAGGAAGAAACCACTGCTCCAAAACCACCATAAAAAAGCCAGACTCCGGATTGCAACTGCACATGGGGACAAAGATTGTACTTTTTGGAGAAATGTCCTCTGGTCTGATGAAACAAAAATAGAACTGTTTGGCCAAAATGACCATTGTTATGTTTGGAGGAAAAAGGGGGAGAATTGAAAGCCGAAGAACACCATCCCAACCGTGAAGCACGGGGGGGGCAGCATCATGTTGTGGGGGTGCTTTGCTGCAGGAGGGACTGGTGCAAATCACAAAAAAGATGGCATTATGAGGAATTAAAATTATGTGAATATATTGAAGAAACATCTCAAGACATAGGTCAGGAAGTTAAAGCTTGGTCGCAAATGGGTCTTCCAAATGGACAATGACCCCAAGCATACTTTCAAAGTTGGGGCAAAATGGCTTAAGGACAACAAATTTAAGGTATTGGAGTGGCCATCACAAAGCCCTGACCTCAATCCTATAGAAAATATGTCGGCAGAACTGAAAAAGCATGTGAGAGCAAGGAGGCCTACAAACCTGACTTAGTTACACCAGCTCTGTCAGGAGGAATGGGCCTCCTAATTGAGTGTATAAACTTCTAAACCCACTGGGAATGTGATGAAAGAAATAAAACCTGAAATAAATAATTCTCTCAACTATTATTCTGACATGTCACATTCTTAAAATAAAGTGGTGATCTGAACTGACCTAAGAAAGGGAATTTTTACTAGGATTAAAAGTCAGGAATTGTGAAAAACAGAGCTTAAATGTAATTGGCTAAGGTGTATGTAAACTTCCGACTTCAACTGTATTTGGGCTGCTATTTCTGAGGCTGGTAACTAATGAACTTATCCTCTGCATCAGAAGTAACTCTGGGTCTTCCATTCCTGTGGTGGTCCAAAAAGTAATGATGGACTGTTGTTTCTCTTTGCTTATTTGAGCTGTTCTTGACATAATATGGACTTGGTCTTTTACCCAATAGGGCTATCTTCTGTATACCACCCTTACCTTGTCACAACACAACTGATTGGCTCAAACGCATTAACTTCACTAGGGTAGGGGGCAGCATTCGGAATTTTGGATGAAAAGCGTGCCCAAATTAAACTCCCTGCTACTCAGGCCCAGAAGCTAGGATATGCATATAAGTAGTAGATTTGGATAGAAAACACTCAAAAGTTTCCAAAACTGTTAACATAATGTCTGTGAGTATAACAGAACTCATATGGCAGGCGAAAACCTGAGACAAATCAGGAAGTGGGAAATCTGAGGTTTGTATTTTCATTTAAGTGATTGCCTATCAAATATACAGTGTCTATGGGGCCAGATTGCACTTCCCAAGGCTTCCAGTCGATGTCAACAGTCTTTAGAAAGTTGTTTGAGGCTTATATTGTGGAAGGGGGTCGAATAAGAGCTGTTTCTAGAAGTGGACGAGGCTGAGGCCAATGAGCTGTTTACTGCGCGGTCACGACGTTCCTTTTTTTTCCTCTGAAAAGAATACGCTATTGTCCGGTTGGAATATTATTGAAGATTTAAGATAAAAAAGACCCTAAGGATTGATTGTAAACATCGTTTGACATGTTTCTACGAACTGTAATGGAACTCTTTTGACTTTTCGTCTGGATTTTGCGCTCGCGCATTGTGCCTTTGGAATAGTGAACTAAACGCGCAAACAAAACGGAGGTATTTGGACATAAATATGGACGTAATCGAACAAAACAAACATTTCTTGTTGAAGTGGGAGTCCTGGGAGTGCATTCCGACAAAGATCAGCAAAGGGAAGTGAAGATTTATAATGCTATTTCTGACTTTTGTTGACTCCACAACTTGGAGGGTAACTGTATGGCTTGCTTTGGTGGCTGAACGCTGTACTCAGATTATTGAATATTGTGCTTTTGCCGTAAAGCTTTTTTGAAATCTGACACAGCGGTTGCATTAAGAACAAGTTTATCTTTAATTCTATGTAAAACATGTATCTTTCATCAAAGTTTATGATGAGTATTTCTGTTTGTGGCTCTGCAATTTCTCCGGATGTTTTGGAAGCATTTCTGAACATGGCGCCAATGTAAACGGAGGTTTTTGGATATAAATATGAACTTTATCGAACAAAACATACATGTATTGTGTAACATTGAGTCCTGGGAGTGTCATCTGACGAAGATCGTCAAAGGTTAGTGATTAATTTCATCTCTATTTCTGCTTTTTGTGACACCTCTCTTTGGTTGGAAAATGGCTGAATGCTTTCTGTGACTAGGCTCTGTCCTAACATAATGATATGTTGTGCTTTAGCCGTAAAGCCTTTTTGAAATTGGACACTGTGGTTGGATTAACGAGAAGTGTATCTTCAAAATGGTGTATAATACTTGTATGTTTGAGGAATTTTAATTATGAGATTTCTGTTGTTTTGAATTTCGCGCCCTGGAATTTCACTGGCTGTTGGCATGGTGGGACGTTCACGCCCGAACGACCCTAGAGAAGTTAAGACTCCATAATGTTTCATCATTAGATGCTACAGTCCTCCTTTAAGACTCCATAATGTTTAATCTGTAGATGCTACAGTCCTCCTTCAAGACTCCATAATGTTTCATCATTAGATGTTACAGGCCTCCTTTAAGACTATAATATTTGAAGAATCTAGGTATTTCCTTTTTTTAACAAGTTGTGTAGATCAGATGTTAATGAAGCAATACAGACCACATTGAAGTGTCTGGAGTTTAGTTTGTGTGTTCTAGAGTCTTGTAAAGATAGGGGGGTTGACTGGGACAGGCAATGTAACATCCATAATGTTTTTAGGAAAAGGTTTTGTAAAACAAGCACCTTACATCAGATCATCTTGAAACTTTCTCTCTAAAGCTAACTTTCATCAAGGTCTTATATGGTCTATTGGTTTCTCTCTTTTCATTGGCAGTAACCTTTTTCAGTGTTATGATATTCATAACATTCATATCCACCAGTCTATCTTCCTGTCAACTAACAGAACTCTGCTGGTTGTCCTGGTAACAGATACCAGTGGGCAGATCTATTGTATTTGTTCAAACTAAACTACAGCACTTACTTTGATGTGTCAAATCTGATCCTTTCTTCTCTTCTCCTCCTCTCACAGTTCCACTCAGCCCCGTTGTTTTCCTGCAGTCCACCAGCAGCACAGATAACCTCTTCAATACCCAGCAGTAAGGTGCTACCGGGAGAGGTACGACACGGGGACTCCGGGAGGGTGGAAGGGCTAGCGTTGTCCTGGTAACCATAAAGAGGGGACACAGACACATATCATTATGGCTGCTGATGTAACGGTTGTCATAAAGTGATTTACAGAAATCCAGCCCAGTCTCAGATAGAGCAAGCTGTATGCTAGACCAGACCAAGCTGTACCATCTGGTGTTCTGATCTGGAGAGACTCTTCTCTGCCTCGTCAGCATCCGGATGTTGTTGAGGCTCCCCAGAGGATCCACAATAGTCATGTCTCTCTCCTGTGTGAACGAGAACATCAAACAAATGGTAAACTATTGATCTTCTATTGCAATCACAGAGTCTTACAAGAGGCATGAATATGTCTAAAAAGGGCCTAAAATGGCCACTTTCATCTTGATTTCCTAAAAAAATATTTGTGATGCAAATGTAAAAGGGTCGTTCCACAAAATGGGTGCCTTTTTTGATATTTTAAGTAGAACATATGCACCAATATTGAATTTTAAAAGACTGTTATACTAGATGAGGGGAACTTTAATATAGACCACATGGAAAATTCAATACATCTAATTGAAAAGTCCCAAAAATATATGAACCAATGGCAGATCGACCCTTTAACAATTCCCACAGTACTGAACAACATATTCAAGTGTAGAACTTCAGTAGAATGCCCCTTAAAAACCCCACATTAGTTCAACAACTGCATAGTTTGTGTCCCTGTTAAGACAGTACTCACTGGTGTAAATCGGATCTTCTGTCTCCTCCTTTTTCACTCCCAAAACGTCTTCCTCCTTCACCTTTATTGAGATAGCATCCTCCTCCTCTCTAAAAGGTTATTTCTCTTCTTTCACTATAACAACCTCTTCTTCCTCCTTTTTCATTCTGAAAGATTCTTTCTCCATACAGCAGACCCCCTCTTCATTAGCAAGGGAGGAGTAGTTTAGTGAACTCATGGTCAGGGACGTTAGCTAGCTAGCTAGTTTGATAGCATTAGCGACTAGCCTAGTGCTAGGCTCAGTATCAATGTTTAACAAGTTTGCAAATTGAACAAGCACATTATGTTAAAGTTAACCAGTAGATACGTCAACCGAAATTTGTTTAAAACACTGAGATTAGCTAATGTACATTAACATGGTCTACAGAATCAATCTATCAGTTTCATGTTGGCTAGCAATCTACCGAGGTGGTTGAAAGAGTAGGCGCCTTGTTGTTCCTGAAGAAGCGTCCCGTCGAGTCCATTATACGTCACACAAGAAGCATCACCTGAAAGACGCACATCGCCATCTGCTGACTGGAGTGGGTAGCGCATTTTGGAAACAACAGTTACTACACTTTTGTATTGGAAAGAACGTCATAATAATTTAACAATAAGCTGATATATTTTCTCTCATGTCTTACAAATAATACTTTCCTGTACACAGACGTAGAAGCTTAATATGAATATGTGGATGATTAATAAATACTTCTACGAATAGGTAGTGTGTTAAAACACATTTGTGTTAATACTCTGTTCATTTTTCACATTCCTTTTTATCTAGATGTGACCATACTTTTCCCTTAAAGCCACGCTCTATAAGATACAAATCATCCTGTAAACAATAGAGCAAATGCATCACATGCAAATAGCACTTGATTATCTGTAGTGCTATACACTGGGTAGACAAAACATTAAGAACACCTGCTCCTTCCATGACTTAGACTGACCAGGTGAATCCAGGCTAAAGCTATGATCCCTTATTGATGTCACTAGTTACATCCACTTCAATCATTGTAGATGAAGGGGGGAAACAGGTTAAATAAGGAATTTTAAGCCTTGAGACATGAGACATGGATTGTGCATGTGTGCCATTCAGAGGGTGAATGGGGAAGACAACATATTTAAGTGTCTTTGAATGGGGTATGGTAGTACGTGCCAGGCTCATCGGTTTGTGTCAAGAACTGCAAAGTTGCTGGGTTTTTCCAGCTCAACAGTTTCCCAAGAAAGGCCCACCATCCAAACAGTGGTGGTCAGTGCCGTTTAAGATGAGGCAGGACGATTTGTTTATTCATGGCCTTATTTCTATTACAGCATATTAGATGACTGTCAATCATATTCCATTCACCCTGTTCAATGTAACAGCAATAGGTTTCGGCTACTACATGATACTAACATTTTCCCTATACCCATCATAAGGTTGCTACAACCTGCCTATGAATGAACATTTAGAATGTAGGTACACACTGGTCGAGAGAAACATTTGAGGTGACAGTGACACATTCAATACTGCCTTGCACACTCTCGCCTGCATCTAGCTGAAATAGAGTTTCTATTGGACAAATTCAGGTATGTTTATCCCGGTTTTGTTCTGTTTAAGAAACGTTTGTCAACAGAATCGGCTGAATGAATTCACCCCTGATGACGCGTAAACACAGTTCACTTTGACAACTGCCACGTTGTATTTCCTCTCACGTCAATACGCTCACCTTTTCCCTTCGCTTGTGGACGTCAGCTGTAGGTGACCAGGAGAAAAAACCTTTCCAAACCAAACCATTTCATAACTACTACACACAGCATTGTTGTCACCATATTAGCTAAAGTAACGTCATAGTCAACACAGCTAATATAAATAACGTGTTAGTAAACCTGCTACAATCATGACAGAGCTCCTCTGTGGAGATGCTACATGTTTCATCATTAGATGCTACAGTCCTCCAACAATGGGTGTCATATGAAGCTTTACCACTTGCTCTGTAATAGGAGTAGTATTTTTCCTCGACTCACCTGTGTCCCCGCACATTGACTCTGTACCAGTGCCTCCTGTATATAGCCTCCACATTGACTCTGTACCGGTAATACCTGTATATAGCCTCCACATTGACGCTGTACCAGTGCCTCCTGTATATAGCCTCCACATAGACTCTGTACCGGTAATACCTCTATATAGCCTCGCTACTGTTATTTTACTGCTGCTCTTTAATATTATTTATTTGTATTTTATACATAACACTTATTTTTCTTAAAACTGCATTGTTGGTTAAGGGCTTGTAAGTAAGCATTCCACTGTAAGGTCGACACTTAAAATTTGATTTGATTTGTATTTTGATTTCATTCATACATTTCTTACATGAATTTATTAATATAGAAAATATAAATATTGAAAATATAAATGTTTCGATTTTTTATATATATTGTTGAACATAATATACTTTAAGGGTATATTAGTTCCAGGATCTCTGCTAGTGTTAAAGTTATGGGCCATTTAATACGGAGAAATTAGCATAGTAGGACATGTAACTTAAGGTTACCTAACATAACCCCGGTTCTATGATATTATAAGCCTCATTAGAGGCGGAGTCTAGGGAGATCCAATCAAGCAACAGCTACTAGCAGATGACTTCACTTCCTATATAAGGGCCATAGTCTCCCCCGTCTTCACATCTAAGTACGTTTGTCTTCCATGTGTGAAAGGTAACCTAGTCAACTACCAACTACCACAGAGCTCATATACTCTCTGATGCCAAGTCTAGACAGGATCATCCCTCAGAGGTCCCCACTCTACTCACCGTATGTGTAGTGATGTCCACTCAGTAGAACCTCAAGAAGGTACATCACCACAACATGCTGCATTACAGATCTCTTGAACAGAGATGCCTTTGAACAATGCCTATGTTGTAGCCATACCTCTGGTGGATTGAGCCATCAAACCCTCCGGAGGTGTCAGATCCTTGCTACTATAGAACCTCATGAAGGTATTCTTTTATTTGTATTTATTTCACCTTTATTTAACCAGGTAGGCCAGTTGAGAACAAGTTCTCATTTACAACTGTGACCTGGCCAAGATAAAGCAAAGCAGTGCGACAAAAACAACAACACAGAGTTACACATAAACAAACGTGCAGTCAATAACACAATAGAAAAATCTAAGTACAGTGTGTGCAAATGTAGAAGAGTAGGGAGGTCATCTCAAGGACTCAAGGACTGGAATCATCTCAAGGACTTCATCAAACTGACACTAGTGGAAGTCGTCTCGAGAATTCCAGAAAAATCTGCTTGGTCCTACGCGATGTATATATTTCACTTATACACTAACTTCATCCGTCCGAGGATGATGCCTGGATAAAAAAGGATTTTCCTCATTGGCTGCCTGTTCTGGAGCAGCCAGGACCTTCTGCCTGAAACTGAAGTGCTGTGTGTTAAAGCATGTACAGTTTATGTCCTTCTTTGTTGAACAAAGACAACTGACATCCCCAGACATCAGCTCACCAGGAGCCATGGTGATGACCTGGTGTATTCTCATGGTGGAGGGCAACGCTTTTATGGGTCTTGGCATCATCTCCATCGCACGTTCAACATCGGCACTCTTCACACAGAACAGCTTCACTGACGTGTTTGTCTCATGGAGGCCTTGTAAAGCTCCTGTGCATCACTGACATCACGGCCCTTAGCCACCAACCTGTCCGCCGTTCTCTTCAACGTTCATGATGTGGACTTAGTGGTCAAGTTCCTCAGTGCTCCTTTCCTCTCCTTGCTTCTTTTGTATGCTGTTCTCCACTGTTTACGCTTCTGATGCTGGTCTTTTCTTTTTCCCCCTGAATCAACATTCCTTTTCCATCTCTCCCTCTCAAAGTACAGTTCCCTTTTTACTGGATCAGCATTGTGACGTGCTAGACACTGCCTTTGTCGTTCTGCTGCTGATGTGGGTGCCATCATTCCCTAGATGTTTCAATGGAATAACGTTAAATCAAAGATTCTTAGAATATATACATGTATACACTATAATCATTGAGTAATTTAGGATCCAGAGCAACTTAAAGGAACAACTGAAGAGTCTTGCCCAACTCTCCTACCACCAGGCTACCTGCCATAAAATATATTTTCTGTTTACATGGAACACATTACAGCATGTTTTATAAGTGAATATAAACAATATATAATGTATAATATATTTAATAATTAATTTGTTTAGATGCAATATTCATAAATAAAGTAAATAACTCAACCCTGTCACAGATTTACAACCCGTTACATGTAGACTGAGGGACAGAGCTAAAATGTGTAAATTTAATCAATAATCATGCATTTATTTGATAAAAATACTTTCTCAACAAAATAACACAAATTTATGTTTGCATTAAATTATGTGCACATTGTAATATTAATTTCCCAGGTAAAAATTTATTGAAACACCTGGGGGGACATGAAACAATTGCGATAATAAAGTTTAAATTAATTCTATATTTATTTAAATTCATTATACTGGACATTTCAATTTATAATCAAAATCAGTCAGTGGGACTGAAATATTACCAGAGCTCAAGAATGACCCAAATACTGTTAGAATAGAAATTGTTTTCTCTGTGTTATTTTTTCACATCTAAATGTGGCCATACAACTCCCTTAAAGTGAAGGTAGCTAAATGTAACCACATGTAACATATGGATCTGCATTAGTATAGCATCACAAGTCCCAATACAAAGTTACACCTCTCTTTTCTATTTTTAGAGTACATCAAACCGATCAGAATTACAAAGAATGCCGAAGTCATGTCAGAATGTTTTTTTACAGGCTGTGAAGTAATATGGAGGACCCGGCTAGCCAGCCTATTCCCTACAATGTAAACTCTGACAGAAACATCTTCAAATAGATCACTTCAAATTAAACCAAATCGTGTGCACTCATGACTAGTGGTTTCAATAACATTTTCAGCCAACTTACAAGCAAATACTTTATGAATTGACGGTTACAGATAAGCTTGCAAGGTTGCTAGGCAACTAGCTTGCTAATGTTAGCCCTACCAGGCCTACCTACTTTAGCTCTGCATGAGTCAGCCAGTGGCTATCAATACCTAGCTAGCGCTAATTTACAGCTTTAATAGCAAACTGAGCCACATTAAAGTAAACCAAAGTTTTGTAAATACACAATGCCATCTAACCAGTTATCAAATCATGTTACATGCAGTTATCTTAGCCAGCCAGCTAACATTAGCTATTTTAACCTGCTAGCCTAGCCAGCTAACTAGCCTAGCTAGCCAACCACCACAGTAAGTAGTAAGTGGCAAGCCAGAGCCCAACATTGTTAACAACTCGAGACCAAGTAGCATAGGCAGGAGCCCAAAGAACACAACAAAAACAAAACCAGCACATCAAAACCGAAGAAAGCAGAGACTTACAGATTGACGGACCATCTGATGGTAAAAGAGTGGCTGAGTTACTGAAGCGAGAGAAGTGCTTCTGAGAGAGAGGTCGTTTCACCTGGCCAAGGGAGAGTCAGTGAGGCGGGTAATTAGGGTGACCACATCCCGGACAGTCCCCGCACAACCAAACAATCATGTCCTGCATTTTATCAACAAATTCAAACACCACTAATTTAGAAAAAAAAGGTTGATTTGTCCCGTAAAACAGTCTGACATTCCCGACCTGTCTCTTGCAGTCACGTTGCTCTTATGAAAATAGATACTGTATATCATAAGGATGTGATAGCCTTAGCCTACTGGGGATGTTAATGCAGTCACGTTACTCTTATGAAAATAGATACTGTATATCATAAGGATGTGATAGCCTTAGCCTACAGGTGATGTTAACGCAGTCACATTACTCTTATGAAAATAGATACTGTATATCATAAGGATGTGATAGCCTTAGCCTACTGGTGACGTTAATCCTTAAGAGTCTATTGAAGCACCTGTGCGTCAATCTAAGTAACATAGTAAAAAAAAAATCCCCATCCAAATCCATCAGTTTAAGATAAAGATCTGTTTTGTTGCATGGGCTGCGTCTCAATCCATCACATCTGCAAATGTCTTTGAAAGTATTTGATACACTGCCGATTTTGCAGAAAATCACATTGTATGATTTTTAAGTAATTAATTTGCATTTTATTGCATGACATAAGTATTTGATACATCAGAAAAGCAGAACTTAATATTTGGTACAGAAACCTTTGTTTGCAATTACAGAGATCATACGTTTCCTGTAGTTCTTGACCAGGTTTGCACACACTGCAGCAGGGATTTTGGCCCACTCCTCCATACAGACCTTCTCCAGACCTTCAGGATTCGGGGCTGTCGCTGGGAAATACGGACTTTCAGCTCCCTCCAAAGATTTTCTATTGGGTTCAGGTCTGGAGAATGGCTAGGCCACTCCAGGACCTTGAGATGCTTCTTACGGAGCCACTCCTTAGTTGCGCTGGTTGTGTGTTTCGGGTCGTTGTCATGCTGGAAGACCCGGCCACGACCCATCTTCAATGCTCTTACTGAGGGAAGGAGGTTGTTGGCCAAGATCTCGCGATACATGGCCCCATCCATCTTCCCCTCAATACGGTGCAGTCGTCCTGTCCCCTTTGCAGAAAAGCATCCCCAAAGAATGATGTTTCCACCTCCATGCTTCACAGTTGGGATGGTGTTCTTGGGGTTGTACTCATCCTTCTTCTTCCTCCAAACACGGCGAGTGGAGTTTAGACCAAAAAGCTCTATTTTTGTCTCATCAGACCACATGACCTTCTCCCATTCCTCCTCTGGATCATCCAGATGGTCATTGGCAAACTTCAGACGGGCCTGGACATGCGCTGGCTTGAGCAGGAGGACCTTGCGTGCGCTGCAGGATTTTAATCCATAACGGCATATTGTGTTACTAATGGTTTTCTTTGAGACTGTGGTCCCAGCTCTCTTCAGGTCATGCCGTGTAGTTCTGGGCTGATCCCTCACCTTCCTCGTGATCATTGATGCCCCACGAGGTGAGATCTTGCATGGAGCCCCAGACCGAGGGTGATTGACCGTCATCTTGAACTTCTTCCATTTTCTAATAATTGCGCCAACAGTTGTTGCCTTCTCACCAAGATGCTTGCCTATTGTCCTGTAGCCTATCCCAGCCTTGTGCAGGTCTAAAATTTTATCCCTGATGTCCTTACACAGCTCTCTGGTCTTGGCCATTGTGGAGAGGTTGGAGTCTGTTTGATTGAGTGTGTATACAGGTGTCTTTTATACAGGTAACGAGTTCAAACAGGTGCAGTTAATACGGGTAATGAGTGGAGAACAGGAGGGCTTCCAGGTCTGTGAGAGCCGGAATTCTTACTGGTTGGTAGGTGATCAAATACTTATGTCATGCAATAAAATGCAAATTATTACTTAAAAATCATACAATGTGATTTTCTGGATTTTTGTTTTAGATTCCGTCTCTCACAGTTGAAGTGTACCTATGATAAATATTACAGACCTCTACATGCTTTGTAAGTAGGAAAACCTGCAAAATCGGTAGTGTATCAAATTCTTGTTCTCCCCACTGTATATATATATATAGTACCAGTCAAAAGTTTGGACACACCTACTCATTGCAGGGTTTTTCTTTATTTGAACTTTTTTCTACATTGCCAAGAGTGTGCAAAGCTGTCATCAAGGCAAAGGGTGGCTACTTTGAAGAATCTCAAACATAAAACAGATTTAGATTAGTTTAACACTTTTTTGGTTAATACATGATTCCATATATGTTATTTCATAGTTTTGATGTCTTCACTATTATTCTACAATGCAGAAAACAGTAAAAATAATGAAAATCTCTGGAATGAGTAGGTGTGTCCAAACTTTTGACTGGTACTGTATATACAGTGGGGAAAACAAGTATTTGACACACTACCGATTTTGCAGGTTTTCCTACTTACAAAGCATGTAGAGGTCTGTAATTTTTGTGTATTATCTCATGTTGGTTGAGGTTGCTTTTCTGGTTAAAACTCATTCCACATTGGGAGCAGTGTTAAGGCTTCTCCCCTGTGTGTATTCTCTCATGTTTTTTCAGATGCCCTGACCGGTTGAAACACTTTCCACACTGTGAGCAGTGGTAAGGCTTCTCAACTGTGTGCATTCTCTCATGTTGTTTCAAGTTCCCTAACTGGTTGAAACACTTTCCACACTGGGAGCAGTGGTAAGGCTTCTCCCCTGTGTGTATTCTCTCATGTTGTTTCAGATACCCTGACTGGTTGAAACACTTTCCACACTGGGAGCAGTGGTAATGCTTCTCCCCTGTGTGTATTCTCCCATGTCGATACAGGTCACCTAACCAGTTAAAACTCTTTCCACACTGGGAGCAGTGGTAAGGCTTCTCCCCTGTGTGTATTCTCTCATGTTGTTTAAGGTCCCATAACCGGTTACAACACTTTCCACAGTGGGAGCACTGGTGTTGTCTTGCTGGTTTGGACGTCCCTGGCTCAGGTTCCTCTGAGTCTGGTCTTTCTCCTGCCAAAGACAGTGTGTTTTTAAAATAGAGACCCGAATGAAATCTCCACATGATAAAACGGCCTTGCTACGAGGGTAAATCTTATTCAGATCTCTCAATAACCCGAGGCCAGTTTTAACAATCTTTGTGTGATTTTAAAACAAATGTAGAGTTTCCTGGTAATTACTGATATGTTTACATTACAAGTCAAAACACAAAAAACTAAACAGTTCTAGGACACTGAAGACACAGACGTCGCTGGATTCCAATCGAGCAGATGGTTCTAAATATATAACTTTCATAGCTGTATGAATCAGAATGCGACCTACACACTTCCTTAAACATAAAATAAGTAAAGAAGTCATTTTGTGTGGAAGTCTAAAACTTGTTTTTACGTCGATAGGGTTCGACATATGCTGTTTAAATGGCCCAATTTCTTATTTAGACGCTCACAGATGTTCCTAAAACTGATAGTAACTACAATAAACAAAAATATAATTGCAACATGTAAAGTGTTGGATGTTTCATGAGCTGAAAAAAAGCATCCCTGTTAGTGAACATTTATTCTTTGCCAAGAAAATCCATCCTCCTGACAGGTGTGGGATATGCTGACTGAACAGCATGAATATTACACAGGTGCACCTTGTGCTGGGGAGAATAAAAGGCCACTAAAATGTGCAGTTTTATCACAACACAATGCCACAGATGTCTCAAGTTTTGAGGGAGCGTGCAATTGGCATGCTGACTGCAGGAATATCCATTGGAGCTGTTACCAGATAATTGAATGTTAAATTCTCTACCAGAAGCCGCCTCCAATGTCATTTTAGAGAATTTGGCAGTACATCCAACTGGCCTCACAACCACAGACCACATATAACGACGCCAGCCCAGGACCTCCACATTGTCTGAGACCAGCCACCCGAGTTGTATTTCTCTTTGTAATGAAGCCCTTTTGTGGGGAAAACCTCATTCTGATTGGCTGGACCTGGCTCCGCAATGGGTGGGCGTATGCCCTCCAGGGCCCACCAATGGCTGCGCCCATGCCCAGTCATGTAAAGTCCATAGATTAGGGCCTAATTTATTTATTTACAATGACTGACTTATATGAACTGTAAATCGTTGAAATTGTTGTTTATATTTTGGTTCAGTATACACACACAGTGCATTCGTTAAGTATTCAGACCCCTTCACCTTTTCCAAATTTTGTTACATTTCAGCATTATTCTAAAATTGATTCAATTGTTTTTCCCCCCTTGTCAATCTAAACTCAGCAAAAAAAAGAAACGTCCTCTCACTGTCAACTGCGTTTATTTTCAGCAAACTTAACATGTGTAAATATTTGTTGGAAAATAACACGATTCAACAACTGAGACATAAACTGAACAAGTTCCACAGACATGTGACTAACTGAAATGGAATAATGTGTCCCTGAACAAAGGGGGGGAGGGTCAAAATGAACAGTCAGAGTAACAGTCAGTATCTGGTGTGGCCACCAGTTGCATTAAGTACTGCAGGAACACTGACATTCCGGTCTAGCAGGAAATCACGCACAGAAGGAGCAGTATGGCTGGTGGCATTGTCATGCTGGAGGGTCGTGTCAGGATGAGCCTGCAGGAAGGGTACCACATGAGGGAGGAGGATGTCTTCCCTGTAACACACAGCGTTGAGATTGCCTGCAATGACAACAAGCTCAGTCTGATGATGCTGTGACACACCGCCCCAGACCATGACTGCCCCTTCACCTCCAAATCAATCCCGCTCCAGAGTACAGGCTCATTCCTTCGACGATAAACGCGAATCCGACCATCACCCCTGGAGACAAAACCCCGACATGTCAGTGAAGAGCACTTTTTGCCAGTCCTGTCTGGTCCAGTGACGTGCCCAGAGGCAACGTTGTTGCCGGTGATGTCTGGTGAGGACCTGCCTTTCAACAGGCCTATAAGCCCTCAGTCCAGCCTCTCTCAGTCTATTGACAGTCTGAGCACCGATGGAGGGATTGTGCATTTCTGGTGTAACTTGGGCAGTTGTTGTTGCCATCCTGTACCTGTCCCGCAGGTGTGATGTTCAGATATACCGATCCTGTGCAGGTGTTGTTACACGTGGTCTGCCACTGCGAGGACGATAAGCTGTCCGTCCTGTCTCCCTGTAGCGCTGTCTTAGGCGTCTCACAGTACGGATATGGCAATTTCTTGCCCTGGCCACATCTGCAGTCCTCATGCCTCCTTGCAGCATGCCTAAGGCACGTTCACGGAGATGAGCAGGGACCCTGGGCATCTTTCTTTTGGTGTTTCCAGAGTCAGTAGAAAGGCCTCTTTAGAGTCCTAAGTTTCATTAACTGTAACCTTAATTGCCTACCGTCTGCAAGCTGTTTGTCTTAACGACCGTTCCACAGGTGCATGTTCATTAATCGTTTATGGTTCATTGAACAAGCATGGGAAACAGGGTTTCAACCCTTTACAATGAAGATCTGTGACGTTATTTGGATTTTTACGAATAATCTTTGAAAGACAGGGTCCTGAAAAAGATCAGTACATTTTTTTGCTGAGTTTATTTTGTATATGTTGATAAGTGTTTTTTTCTCAGACATAAATAAACAACTCCAGGTGAAAGACAAAGGCCAAAGCTGTAATAAAATAACAAATTAACTGGCAAAGCAGCAGAGCGAGGCCCGCATCCAGCAACGTCACGAATCACGTTTTGCAGCTGTTTCAGTACAGCACTACAGGGAGAGGGAAACAATCCACTGGACTAGTTTCAATGTATGGAATCACTTATGAGTTTCTGGATTTTGGTTAAACTTCTCCTTTAAAGCATCAGACTCCATAGTAATTCATCATTAGAAGCTACAGTCCTCCTTTAATGCAGCTGGTGGCCACACCAGATACTGACTTACTTTTTATTTCCTCCTTTAATAACCTTTTAGGGATAGGGGGCAGCATTTTCACGTTCGGATGAAAAGCGTGCCCAGAGTAAACTTCCTACTACTCAGGCCCAGAAGCTAATATATGCATATTATTATGCATATTGGATAGAAACACGCTGAAATTTCTAAAACTGTTTGAATGATGACTGTGAGTATAACATAACTCATATGGCAGGCGAAAACCTAAGAAAAATCCAACCAGGAAGTGGGAAATCTGAGGTTTGTAGTTTTTCACATTGCACTTCCTAAGGCTTCCACTAGATGTCAACAGTCTTTAGAACGTTGTTTGAGGCTTCTACTGTGAAGGAGGGGGAATGAGAGCTGTTTCAACCAGAGGTCTGCCTAAGTGGCATGAGCTGATCACGCGCCTACACGTGAGAGCGACATAATACTTTTATAAGTTTATTATGAGTATTTCTGAGTATTTATGAGTATTTCTGTAAATTGATGTGGCTCTCTGAAAATTTGCCGGATGTTTTCGATGCACAACATTACTGACCATAAAGCGCCAATGTAAAATGAGATTTTTTGATATAAATATGAACTTTATCGAACAAAACATACATGTATTGTGTAACATGAAGTCCTCTAAGTGCCATCTGATGAAGATCAAAGGTTAGTGATAAATTTAATTTAATCTCTATTTCTGCTTTTTGTGACTCCTCTCTTTGGCTGGAAAATGGCTGTGTGTGTTTTTTGTGACTAGGCTCTGACCTAACATAATATGGTGTGCTTTCGCTGTAAAGGTTTTTTTTTAATTTTTATTTTTTTTTAAATTGGACACGGTGGGTAGATTAACAAGAAGTTAAGCTTTAATTTGGTGTATTGCACTTGTGAATGCATCAAAGTTACATATTTCTAAAAAATATTTTTTAATTTAGCGCTCTGCCTTTTCAGCGGAATGTTGTCGAGGGGTTCCACTAGCCATAAGAAGTTTTAAGACTCCATAATGTTTCATCATTAGATGCTACAGTCCTCCTTCAAGACTCCATAATGTATCATCATTAGCTGCTACAGTCCTCCTTCAAGACTCCATAATGTTTCATCATTAGATGCTACAGGCTACAAATCAACAATCATATGAATCTTTACCACTTGTTCTGTAATATGAGTAGTATTCGGATTTCAATCAAACATTTCTTACATGAATATTGAAAATATAAATGTTGATTTTTGTATATCTTGTTGAATATAATATACTGTAAGGGTATATCAGTTCCAGGATCTCTGCTAGTGTTAAAGTTATGGGCCATTTTATACAGAGAAATTGTGGCGAAATCCTGCATGGAGCCTTCACCATGCGCTGTCACTTTAAGAGCTTTAGATCTTCTTTAGAAAGAGTTTAATTCTGTTTTTTTTTAAAAAAATAAGCCATAAATTGTAGCTTTTCTCGGTGGCTCCCATTTTGGCTGTATTGTTTCCAAGCGCGTGGAAGAGAGCGCGTTTTGGTATTTTTCTCCGGTAAAGACAATAACGATTCTCCGTCTTAAATTGTATTGTTTATTTACGTATTAGGGTACCTAAGGTTTGATTATAAACGTTGTTTATTAAACGTTGTTTGGAAAAGTTCATTAGTAACGTTTGGGATTCATTTTGTATGCATTTTGATGGAGGGAACTGGTTGGACTGAATTATTGACTGAAGCGCGCCAGCTAAACTGAGTGTTTATGGATATAAAGAAGGACATTATCGAACAAAAGGACCATTTGTGATGTATCTGGGACCTTTTGGAGTACCAACAGAAGAAGATCAAAGGTAAGGCATTTATTATATCGCTATTTCTGAAATATGTTTTTCATGCTTTTGTACGCGGGGCGCTGGCCTCAGCTAATCGCATGGTGTGCTTTCGCCATAAAGCCTTTTGGAAATCTGACACAGCGGCTGGATTAACAAGAATTTAAGCTTTATTTGATGTATTACACTTGTGATTTTATGAAAGTTAAATATTTATAGCTGTAGTTTGAATTTCGCGCTCTGCAATTTCACCGGATGTTGGCCAGGTGGGACGCTACCATCCAGACACAGACTTCTGTAAATAAGAAGTTAGAGGGAGTTTGCGTGAGAGCTCATGTTTATTGTCGTTTGAATTGTATTGATTTTTTGTGGGACTGTTTACATTTCAAGGCCTTTGTTGTCTATGAACACACCCACCCACACACCCATGCATACCCCCCCTGCACTCCACCACTGGGAGGTAATACAGATTATTGCAAATCCTCTAATGTTGATGATTAGGTTCCTTCTTGCGAATTGTTTCTATGAAGCTGCCATTAAATTGCTCTGCCATTATTATTGTATGAGGTATTATTGGTTGGGTTACCCCTGGGCTGTGACGGGCGTTTTATATGGTGGGTCTTATGTTCTCTCCCCACTGGCTATCTGGCCAACAGGCTCCACTCTATTCAGTATCTTCTGCTGATGTGTGCCTGGTAGCACTACTCTACTCTTTTCCTTTCAGCAGGTTAATACCTGCCTGGCGCCCCAACAAAATCTTTATCTTTACGCTCCTCTAACAATACAGCTACAGAATTAGCATAGTAGGCCAATGTAACTTAAGGTTACCTGAAATATTTAGGACTAACTTATTCCTTGCCACCCATTCTGAAACTAACTTCAGCTCTTTGTCAAGTGTTGCTGTCATTTCAGTTGCTGTGGTAGCTGACGTGTATAGTGTTGAGTCATCCTCATACCTAGACACACTGGCTTTACCCAAAGCCAGTGGCATGTCATTAGTAAAAATGTAAAAAAGTAAGGTACCTAGACAGCTGCCCTGGGGAATTCCTGATTATACATTGATTCTGTTGTACTGGCTTCCATTCTGGAACACCCTCTGTGTTCTGTTAGACAGGTAGCTCTGTATCCACAATATAGCAGGGGGTGTAAAGCCATTACACAAGTTTTTCCAGCAGCAGGCTATGATAGCATTGTATCTGGTCAAAAAAAAAATCAAAAAGTGTAATGGTTGGTTACAGGCTGATTGGTCATTAATTTCAGCCAGTAAAGGGTGCTTTACTATTCTTAGGTAGCGGAAAGACTTTTGCCTCCCTCCAGGCCTGAGGGAACACACTTTCTAGTAGGCTTAAATTGAAGATATGGCAAATTGGAGTGGCAAAATCATCCACCATTATCCTCAATCATTTTCCATCCACGTTGTCAGACCCCGGTGACTTGTCATTGTTGATAGACAATTGTTTCACCTCTTCCACACTTACTTTACAGATTCAAAATTACAATGCTTGTCTTTCATAATTTGGTCCAATATACTTGGATGTGTAGTATCAGCGTTTGTTGCTGGCATGTCATGCCTAAGTTTGCTAATCTTGCCAATTAAAAAATTATTCAAGTAGTTGGCAATATCAGTGGGTTTTGTGATGAATGAGCCATCTGATTCAATGAATGATGGAGCAGAGTTAGCCTTTTTGCCCAAAATTTCATTGAAGATGCTCCAAAGCTTTTTACAATCATTCTTTGTCATTTATCTTGGTTTTATAGTGTAGTAGTTCTTTTTATTCAGTTTAGTCACATGATTTCTCCATTTGCAATAAGTTTGCCAATCAGTTGTGCAGTCAGACCTATTTGCCATCTCTTTTCTTGCCTCCCTCTACACCAGGTATTCCCAAACTGGGGTACGCCAAATAAAAATGTGATTCACATTATCAAACAGTCCATTTATATTTTCCAACGGGGCTATACATTTGGGTGAGGTTTTTTTCTCACCTGAGTAGCCTCGTTTCCCTGCCAAAAATCAAATTAAACCATCTAGTGTTCAACGAAATAACAACACAATGTCAAATACAGGTAGCCTAATCAAACATTTAACATCCAATCACATTAACCGTTACTCTCTCGCGGGAATTCCACTAACGGTCCATATGTAGCCAAACGTAGCTGCTGCTGATGTTGGTATCTGTACTGATGGAGCAAATGCCATGACAGGGAAACATAGTGGAGTGGTAACGCGCGTGGAAGAAGTTGCTCCCGACGCCACTTGGGTACACTGCAGAATCCACCGAGAGGCTCTTGCTGCCAAGGGAATACCTGACTGCTTGAAAGACGTTTTGGACACTACAGTGAAAATGGTTAACTTCTACTTCATCACAATCCCGGATCCGGGAGCACCCCCATCAGTAAAAAAGCTGACTAGCATAGCCTAGCATAGCGTCACAAGTAAATACTAGCATCTAAATATCATTAAATCACAAGTCCAAGACACCAGATGAAAGAAACACATCTTGTGAATCCAGCCATCATTTCTGATTTTTAAAATGTTTTACAGGGAAGACACAATATGTATTTCTATTAGCTAACCACGATAGCAAAAGACACAACTTTTTTTCCCCACCATTTTTTTCCTGCATAGGTAGCTATCACAATTTCGACCAAATAAAGATATAGTCACTAACCAAGAAACAACTTCATCAGATGACAGTCTGATAACATATTTATTGTATAGCATATGTTTTGTTAGAAAAATTTGCATATTTCAGGTATAAATCATAGTTTTACATTGCAGCCACCATCACAACTCTCACCAAAGCAACTAGAATAACTACAGAGACCAACGTGAATTACCTAAATACTCATCATAAAACATTTATGAAAAATACACAGCGTACAGCAAATGAAAGACAAAGATCTTGTGAATCCAGCCAATATTTCAGATTTTTTAAGTGTTTTACAGCGGAAACACAATATAGCATTATATTAGCTTACTACAATAGCCAACCACACAGCAGCATTGATTCAAGCCAACAATAGCGATAACGAATAAACCAGCAAAGATATACATTTTTTCACTAACCTTCTCAAACTTCTTCAGATGACAGTCCTATAACATCATATTACACAATACATATAGTTTGTTCGAAAATGTGCATATTTAGCGGCACAAATCGTGGTTATACAATGAGAATAGTAGCCAAGCTGCCAACAAAATGTTGGGAGAAATCTTGGGAGAGGCACCTAATCTAATCATTAACTAATCATAAACTTGACTAAAAAAATACAGGTTGGACAGCAAATGAAAGATACATTAGTTCTTAATGCAACCGCTGTGTTAGATTTTTAAAATTAACGTTACTACGACATACAGCGTGCGTTAAAGCGAGACCGCACCGAAATTAATGGCGGAATAGGAGTTTTACATTTTTCAACAGAACAACGAATTAACATCATAAATAGTTCTTACTTTTTGATGAGCTTTCATCAGAATCTTGGGCAAGTTGTCCTTTGTCCAAAAGAATCGTTGCTCGGTTGTAGATTGTCGCCTTCAACTTTGGAATTAGCAGTAAACATTAGCCATGTGGCCCAGACGTGCCCAACTCACTAGAACGCAGCACAAAGAAATATCCGAAAATCGCAATATACTGATATAAACTGATATAACTCGGTTTAAAATAACAACATTAGGATGTCTTTAACACCTATATCGAATAAAATCAGAGCCGGATATATCTAAGGCCTATAACGGTAGCTTTCCAGAACGCCATCCTGAGGTCTGTCTTGCGTCATGGCGAATGTTGAAAAGACTGCACCCCACGTTCCAAAACCCTTTACATGGCCTCAGATCTGCCTAGCAACACCATTCCAATTCTCACTATTTGCTGACATCTAGGGGAAGGCGTATGCAGTGCATCTCGACCAATAGAAGACATGCAAATTAATAAACTGACCCCAGAACAGCCTGTCTGATTTCAGATTTCTCACTTCCTCACAGGAAAATTGCTCCAACTGAGTTCTGTTTTACTCACAGATATAATTCAAACGGTTTTAGAAACTAGAGAGTGTTTTCTATCCAATAGTAATAATAATATGCATATTGTACGAGCAAGAATTGAGTACGAGGCAGTTTAATTTCGGAACGAAATTTTTAAAGTGAAAACAGCACCCCCTATTGAGAAACGGTTAACTGAACTCCCGTGTATTTTCTGCACGATGCAATGATATGGGCAGCGACCATGTAACGCTTTTACAAAATACAGAAGCGCGCTGGTTATCAAGGGCGCAAAGTATTGACACATTTTAAATACAGACACAGACTGTGTGGAAAATTATTTAAGACTGAGACTCTCTCCAATACAACATTGCAGAGTTATGTGCATCCTTTCAAGCACACCCTTCTCATTAACCTGTGGTGAGTTATTTACAAATGTCAAAGAACAAATAAGGTTTCATATGTAAGATTGTTAAATAAAGAGCAAAATCATTTATTATTATTATATTAGTTGTGCGCTGGTGCTATAAGAACTCTTATAGGAAGAGCTGGGTTTTGACAAACTCACACTCATTCTTATGTTTAATAAATGTATCATATAGTGTGTGTGTGACCGGCTTACAATGATGGCAAAATACAACACTTGAGAGTGTGCTGACCCTGGTGCTAGAGGGGGTACAGCTGGAGGTTGAATGTTTAAAGGGGTACGGAACTATAAAACGTTTGGGAACCACTGCTCTACACCATACCATTTTTATATTCCTCATCAATCCACGTGGATTTAACAGTTTTTACAGTCATTTTCTTATCGGGTTCATGCTTATTAGTAACTGGGATAAGCATTTTCAAATGTGTCAAGGGCAGCGTCTGGTTGCTCATCATTACACACCACGGACCAACAAATATTATTTACATCAAAAATATAGGAATCACTACAAAACGTATTGTATGACCTCTTTTACACAATATTAGGCCCAGCCTTTGAAACTTTGGTTTTCCTAGATATGGCTACTATATTGTGATCACTGCATCTGATGGATCTGGAAACTGCTTTAAAACACATTTCTGCAGCATTAGTAAAGATATGATCAAAATATGTTGATGATTTAATTTCTGTACTGTTTGTAACTACCCTGGTAGGTTTATTGATAACCTGAACCAGGTTGACGGCACTGGTTACAGTTCGAAGCTTTCTCTTGAGTGGGCAGCCTGATCACAGCTTTCCTCCAGTATTAGTTAATTAATTAACAGTGTCTGGAGTTTAGTTTGCCTGTTCAACAGTCTTGTAAAGATAGGGGGGTTGACTGGGACAGACAATGTAACATCCATGTTTTAAGGAAAGGTTTTTATAAAACAAGCATCTTACATTGGATCATCTTTTAACTTTCTCTCTAAAGCTAACTTTCATCAAGGTTTTATATGGTCTATTGGTTTCTCTCTTTTCATTAGCAGAATCCTTTTTCAGTGTTATATTCATAACATCCATATCCACCAGTCTATCTTCATGTCAACTAACAGAACTCTGCTGGTTGTCCTGGTAACAGATACCAGTCTATCTTCCTGTCAACAAACAGAACTCTGCTGGTTGTCCTGGTAACAGATACCAGTGGGCAGATCTATTGTATTTGTTCAAACTAAACTACAGCACTTACTTTGATGTGTCAAATCGGATCCTTTCTTCTCTTCTCCTCCTCTCACAGTTCCACTCAGCCCCGTTGTTTTCCTGCAGTCCACCAGCAGCACAGACAACCTCTTCATACCTAGCAGTAAGGCGCTACCGGGAGAGGCACGACACGGGGACTCCGGGAGGGAGGAAGGGCTAGCGTTGTCCTGGTAACCATAAAGAGGGGACACAGACACATATCATTATGGATGCTGATGTCACTGTTGTCATAAAGTTATTTACAGAAACTCAGCCCAGACCCCGATAGAGCAAGCTGTATGCTAGACCAGACCAAGCTGTACCATCTGGTGTTCTGATCTGGAGAGACTCTTCTCTGACTCGTCAGCATCAGGATGTTGTTGACGCTCCCCAGAGGATCCACGATAGTCATGTCTCTCTCCTGTGTGAATGACAACATCAAACAGATAGTAAACTTATGATCTTCTATTGCAATCATTGGATCTTACAAGAGCTATTAATATGTCTAAAAAGGGCCTAAATTGGATACATTCATTATGTTTTTTGAAAATATTGTTTGTGATGCAAATGTAAAAGGGTCGTTCCATGAAATGGGTGCCTTTTGATACTTCAAATAATAATTATGCACCAATTTTGCATTTTAAAAGCCTGTTATATTAGATGAAGTGCAATTTAATACAGACAACAGGGATAATTAAATACATCTCATTTAAAAGTCCCAAAAATATATATGTACCAATGGCAGATTGCCCCTTCAGCAATTCCTACAGTACTGAACAACATAGTCAAGTGTAGAACTTCAGTAGAATGCCCCTTAAACCCCCACATTAGTTCAAGAACTGCAGTTTTTGCCCCTGGTTTTTAGACAGTACTCACTGGTGTTAATCGGATATTCTGACTCCTCCTGTTTCACTCCCAAAACGTCTTCCTCCTCTTTTATTGAGATAGCATCCTCTTCCTCTTTTACTCTAAAAGGTTCCTCCTCTACGTTCAATGTTATGGTATCTTTCTCCCTTTTGATTCTGAAAGATTCTACCTCCAGACTCGTCCGTACCCTGATGGACAGGCCTTTACGTCTCATAAATCTTAGACACCAAGATGGTCCACCTCTAAAATCCTCAAACTTCATTGCGGTGGCGATTGTTTTGGCTTTCAGTCGGATCTGCACAGTTGAAACACCTCGGCCGTCTGCTCTCTGTGTGTTGACCCAGTCTTCAAGCTCATTTTCTAGTTCGGGCCATCTGCTTTTCTTCCCTCTGAAAGCTTTTGTTGTCTTTTTGCACTGAGTCAATTCCTCGCGCTGCTGTCTCCAACGTCTTATCATCGACTCATTAAGGCCAAGCTCCCGTGCAGCAGCTCTATTTCCTTTTCCAACAGCCAGATCGATCGCTTTCAACTTGAAAACTGCATCATATGCATTTCTCCGTGTCTCTGCCATGATGAGGGTGACAAAATGAATACCGTAATCAGAATGATGGGAAGTTTGAGCGCGCTCGATTTACGTCACATTATGTGACGGAGCTCAGTTTTTTGGCTGCGTGAAAGCGGGAAAAATCCATAAATTAGACGCGTCATTGTATAAGCCACGAGGTTCAAAGCGTGGGAAAAAGTAGCGGCTTATAGTCCGGAAATTACGGTAGAATTAACGTAATTGTAATTGTGTTCTACACACTAATATTAATATACACAATTTACCACATTTGCTAATTTAACAAGCAAATTAGGTTTTAATGAACTAGTAGATAAGTAAACCGAATTATGTTCAAAACACTAGGAGTAATATACACAAGATTGGTCTAAAGATCTTCAAAGTTTCAGTTTAATGTTCGCTACAAACCACCACGTTGGTTGAATCAGAAGCCTTTTGTCGCTGTTGAAGAAGCCTCCTGTCCCGTCCACTATATTATACGTCACGCAAGAAGCATCACCTGAAAGACTCATATCGCCATCTGCTGACTGGAGTGGGTAACGCAGATTAGAAAACAATGTCAAAACAAGTAATTTTAAAACAACCAGATGTTATGTTTTCTCTTCCTTCTTACAGCCAATACTTTCCTCCAGGGCTGACCTGCCCATTAGGCAGCATCAGGTGACAGATTGAAGAGGGTAGCATATTACTAGCTAAACTAACCAAAGCTCATCTCTAACAACACATAATAACACATCACATAATGCTGCCCAAAAATAATGAAAACTTCTCTCACCCAGTGGCATATGGACTATTTATGTGATTGTTGGTGTTGCCACATGAAGCGGTGTCCACTTTGCAAAAGGTAACATGGACAGATATGACTCTACCTGTGTAGAGCACATGCCCCTTTGCCCTTCCTGTCTCTGAAGTGTCCTTTTGGGTGGTGGTATAATTTGAATTCATTTTTTGCCAAAGTTATTCTGAACCTACTGCCTGCAAGTTGTCGTTATCTACACCCAAAAAATGTAGATTTCAAAAGTGGTCTCCTGATGTGGTATTGTTGAGGACTTAGAACATCTAATGTTTTTGTTTTTCTATTAACAGTGTGATTTAGAGAGAAAAACAGGGACATCAGAAACCTGGAAAAACTAAATGGAGAATATATATATACTTTTTAAACGTAATTAGGTTAAAAATCTAATAAAATGGATTTTATAGGGCCCTAAATATTCTATATATTTTCTCTCATTACTGGATTATGTAGGGATAGTGTAGAGTAACAGCTGTATCCTGAAGTGACCTTTAACCTCCCTGCTCCTCAATACTTCTTCCACTGGATCAAAGCTTCAGCTAAGAAGGATACATGATAGTGGCAACACATGGAGTAGGGTTGGATATAGTCATGGTAGGATACATGATAGTGGAAACACATGGAGTAGGGTTTGATATAGTCATGGTAGGATACATGATAGTGGCAACACATGGAGGTGGGTTGGATATAGTCATGGTAGGATACATGATAGTGGAAACACATGGAGTAGGGTTTGATATAGTCATGGTAGGATACATGATAGTGGCAACACATGGAGTTGGGTTGGATATAGTCATGGTAGGATACATGATAGTGGACACACATGGAGTAGGGTTGGATATAGTCATGGTAGGATACATGATAGTGGCAACACATGGAGTAGGGTTGGATATAATCATGGTAGGATACATGATAGTGGCAACACATGGAGTTGGGTTGGATATAGTCATGGTAGGATACATGATAGTGACAACACATGGAGTAGGGTTGGATATAATCATGGTAGGATACATGATAGTGGCAACACATGGAGTTGGGTTGGATATAGTCATGGTAGGATACATGATAGTGGCAACTAATGGAGTAGGGTTGGATATAGTCATGGCAGGATACATGATAGTGGAAACACATGGAGTAGGGTTGGATATAGTCATGGTAGGATACATGATAGTGGCAACACATGGAGCTGGGTTGGATATAGTAATGGTAGGATACATTGGGCAGCAAGATGTTCTTTACCATTCGGCCATCAGATTTGCCACCAATGCTCCTTATAGGACACCTCACTGCACTCTATACTCCTCTGTAAACTGGTTATCTCTGTATACCAGTCGCAAGACCCACTGATTAAATGCTTATTTATAAAAACCCTCTTAGGCCTCATTTACCCCTATCTAAGATATCTACTGCAGCCCTCATCCTCCACATACAACACCCGTTCTGCCAGTCACATTCTGTTAAAGGTCCCCAAAGCACACACATCCCTGGGTCGCTCCTCTTTTTAGTTCGCTGCAGCTAGCGATGGGAACAAGCTGCAAGAAACACTCAAACTGGACAGTTTTATCTCCATCTCTTCATTCAAAGACTCAATCATGGACACTCTTACTGACAGTTGTGGCTGCTTCGTGTGATGTATTGTTGTCTCTACCTTCTTGCCTTTGTGCTCTTGTCTGTGCCAAATAATGTTTGTACCATGTTGTGCTGCTACCATGTTGTGCTGCTACCATGTTGTTCTCATGTGGTGTTGGTACCATGTTGTGTTGCTACCATGTTGTGTTGCCGCCATGTTGCGTTGCTACCATGTTGTGTTGCTACCATGTTGTTCTTCTACAATGTTTTTGTCACGTGGTGTTGCAATCATGGTGTGTTAGTACCATGTTGTGTTGCTGCCATGTTGTGATGCTACCATGTTGTTTGTCATGTGGTGTTGCTACCATGTTGTTGTCATGTGGTGTTGCTACCATGTTGTTGTTATGTGGTGTTGCTACCATGTTGTTGTCATGTGGTGTTGCCACCATGTTGTTGTTATGTGGTGTTAATACCATGTTGTTGTTATGTTGTGTTGTTGTTATGTTGTGTTTCTACCATGTTGTTGTCATGTGGTGTTGCTACCATGTTGTGTTGCAACTATGTTGTGTTGCTACCATGTTGTTGTTATGTGGTGTTGCTACCATGTTGTTGTTATGTGGTGTTGCCACCATGTTGTTGTTATGTGGTGTTGCTACCATGTTGTTGCCATGTTGTGTTGCTACCATGTTGTGTTGCTACCATGTTGTGTTGCTACCATGTTGTTGTTATGTGGTGTTGCTACCATGTTGTTGCCATGTTGTGTTGCTACCATGTGGTGTTGCTACCATGTTGTTGTTATGTGGTGTTGCCACCATGTTGTTGTTATGTTGTGTTGCTACCATGTTGTTGTTATGTTGTGTTGCTACCATGTTGTTGTTATGTTGTGTTTCTACCATGTTGTTGTCATGTTGTGTTGCAACCATGTTGTGTTGCTACCATGTTGTTGTTATGTGGTGTTGCTACCATGTTGTGTTTATGTGGTGTCGCTACCATGTTGTTGTCATGTGGTTTTGCTACCTTGTTGGTGTCATGTGGTGCTTCTACCATGTTGTATTGCTACGTTGTTGGTGTCATGTGGTGTTGCAACCATGTTGTGCTGCTGCCATGTTGTGTTCCTACCATGTTGTGTTGCTACCATGTTGTTGTCATGTGCTGTTGCAACCATGTTGTGTTGCTACCATGTTGTGTTGCTACCATGTTGTTGTCATGTGCTGTTGCAACCATGTTGTGTTGCTACCATGTTGTGTTGCTACCATGTTGTTGTTATGTGGTGCTGCTGCCATGTGGTGTCGCTACCATATTGTTGTCATGTTGTGTTACTACCATGTTGTTGTCATGTGGTGTTGCTACCATGTTGTGTTGCTACCATGTTGTGTTAGTACCATGTTGTTGTTATGTGGTGTTTCTACCATGTTGTCAAGTTTTGCTGCTGCCATGTTGTGTTGCTACCATGTTGTCATGTGGTGTTGCTACCATGTTGTTGTTATGTTGTGTTGCTACCATGTTGTTGTTATGTCGTGTTGCTACCATGTTGTTGTCATGTGGTGCTGCTACCATGTTGTTGTTATGTTGTGTTGCTACCATGTTGTTGTCATGTTGTGTTGCAACCATGTTGTGTTGCTACCATGTTGTTGTTATGTGGTGTTGCTACCATGTTGTTGTCATGTTGTGTTTTTACCATGTTGTTGTTATGTTGTGTTGCTACAATGTTGTTGTCATGTGGTGTTGCTACCATGTTGTTGTTATGTGGTGTCGCTACCATGTTGTTGTCATGTGGTGTTTCTACCATGTTGTATTGCTACCATGTTGTTGTTATGTGGTGTGTGTACCATGTTGTGTTAGTACCATATTGTTGTCATGTGGTCCTGCTACCATGTTGTGTTTCTACCATGTTGTGTAGCTACCATGTTGTGTTGCTACCATGTTGTGTTTCTACCATGTTGTGTTGCTACCATGTTGTTGTTATGTGGTGTTTCTACCAGGCTGTGTTGCTACCATGTAGTTGTTATGTGGTGTTGCTACCATGTTGTGTTGCTACCATGTTGTTGTTATGTGGTGTTTCTACCATGTTGTGTTGCTGCCATGTTGTGTTGCTACCATGTTGTTGTTATGTGGTGTTGTTACCATGTTGTTGTTATGTGGTGTTGCTACCATGTTGTGCTGCTGCCATGTTGTGTTGCTACCATGTTGTGCTGCTGCCATGTTGTGTTGCTACCATGTGTGGTTGCTACCATGTTGTTGTTATGTGGTATTGCTACCATGTTGTTGTTATGTGGTGTTGCCCCCATGTTGTTGTCATGTTGTTTTACTACCATGTTGTTGTCATGTGGTGTTGCAACCATGTTGTGCTGCTGCCATGTTGTGTTCCTACCATGTTGTGTAGCTACCATGTTGTTGTTATGTGGTGCTGCTACCATGTTGTGTTGCTACCATGTTGTTGTCATGTGGTGTTTCAACCATGTTGTGTTGCTACCATGTTGTGTTGCTACCATGTTGTGTTGCTACCATGTTGTTGTCATGTGGTGTTTCAACCATGTTGTGTTGCTACCATGTTGTTGTTATGTGGTGCTGCTGCCATGTTGTGTTGCTGTCATGTTGTGTTGCTACCATGTTGTGTTAGTACCATGTTGTTGTTATGTGGTGTTTCTACCATGTTGTCATGTTGTGCTTCTGCCATGTTGTGTTGCTACCATGTTGTGCTGCTGCCATGTTGTGTTGCTACCATGTTGTCATGTGGTGTTGCTACCATGCTGTCATGTTGTGTTGCTACCATGTTGTTATGTTGTGTTGCTACAATGTTGTTGTCATGTGGTGTTGCTACCATGTTGTTGTTATGTTGTGTTTCTACCATGTTGTTGTCATGTTGTGTTGCTACCATGTTGTTATGTTGTGTTGCTACCATGTTGTTGTTATGTGGTGTTGCTACCATGTTGTTTTTATGTGGTGTCGCTACCATGTTGTTGTTATGTGGTGTTGCTACCATGTTGTGCTGCTACCATGTTGTTGTCATGTTGTGTTGCTACCATGTTGTGCTGCTACCATGTTGTTGTCATGTTGTGCTGCTACCATGTTGTGTTTCTACCATGTTGTGCTGCTACCATGTTGTGTTTCTACCATGTTGTTGTTATGTGGTGTTTCTACCATGTTGTGCTGCTACCAGGTTGAATGAGAATGAGAGCTTTTGGAGTGACAGGTCCGGTATTTTGTCACATTTCGACGGCGCGCAGGGGATCTCTACATTGTCTTCTCAGTTCCTATGCTTCCTGGCTGATGTTTTGGTCACTTTTGAATGCTGGCGGTGCTCTCACTCTAGTGGTAGCATGAGACGGAGTCTACAACCCACACAAGTGGCTCAGGTAGTGCAGCTCATCCAGGATGGCACATCAATGCGAACTGTGGCAAGAAGGTTTCCTGTGTCTGTCAGCGTAGTGTCCAGAGCACGGCCTTCTCCACGTCTCCTGATGTACTGGCCTGTCTCCTGGTAGCGCCTCCATGCTAAAATCAATAAATAATGAAACATGCTCAATTTGGTTTAAATTATGCAAAAACAAAGTGTTGGAGAAGAAAGTAAAAGTGCAATATGTGCTATGTAAGAAAGCTAACATTTCAGATCCTTGCTCAGAACATGAGAACATATGAAAGCTGGTGGTTCCTTTTAACATGAGTCTTCAATATTCCCAGGTAAGAAGTTTTAGGTTGTAGTTATTATAGGAATTATAGGACTATTGCCCTCTATACCATTTGTATTTCATTAACCTTTGACTATTGGATGTTCTTATAGGCACTTTAGTATTGCAAGTGTAACAGTATAGCTTCCGTCCCTCTCCTCGCTCCTCCCTGGGCTCGAACCAGCAACACAACGACAACAGCCACCATCGAAGCAGCGCTACCCATGCAGAGCAAGGGGAACAACTACTAGAAGGCTCAGAGCGAGTGACGTTTGAAACGCTATTAGCGCGCGCTAACTAGCTAGCCATTTCTCTTCGGTTACACCAGCCTCATCTCGGGAGTTGATAGGCTTGAAGTCATAAACAGCGCAATGCTTGACACACAACAAAGAGCAGCTGGCAAAACGCACGAAAGTGCTTTTTGAATGAATGTTTACGCGCCTGCTTCTGCCTACCACCGTTCATTCAGAAACGTAGATACTTGTATGCTCAGTCAGATTATATGCAACGCAGGACACGCTTGATAATACCTAGTATATCATCAACCATGTGTAGTTAACTAGTGGTTATGATTGATTGTTTTTTATAAGATAAGTTTAATGCTAGCTAGCAACTTACCTTGGCTTACTGCATTTGCGTAACAGGCAGTCTCCTTGTGGAGTGGAACGAGAGAGAGGCAGGTCGTTATTGCGTTGGACTAGTTAACTGTAATGTTGCAAGATTGGAAACCCCGGGCTGACAAGGTAAAACTCCGTCGTTCTGTCCCTGAACAAGACAGTTAACCCACTGTTCCTAGGCCGTCATTGAAAATAAGAATTTGTTCTTAACCAACTTGCCTAGTTAAATAAAAGGTTACATTTTTTTTTTAAAGCTCTTTATCCACAATATAGCAGGGGGTGTAAAGCCATACGTTTTTTTCAGCAGCAGACTATGATCGATACTGTCAAAAGTCGCAATGAAGTCTAACAAAACAGCCCCAACAATATTTCTATCGTCATCAACTTCTCTCAGCCAATCAGTCATTTGTAAGTGCTATGCTTATTGAATGTCCTTCCCTATAAGCTGAAAGTCTCAATTTGTTAACTGTAAAATAGCATTGTATCTGGCCAAACTATTTTTTCCAAAAAATGTAAGGGTTGGTAATAGGCTGATTGGTCGGCTATTTAAGCCAGTAAAGGGAGCTTTACTATTCTTGGGTAGTGGAATGACTTCAGCTTCCCTCCAGGCCTAAGGGCACACACTTTCTAATAGGCTTAAATTAAAGACAAGGCAAATAGGAGTGGCAAAATCGGCCGCTATTATCCTCAATGTTCCATCCACGTTGTCAGACACCGGTGACATGTCATTGTTGATTTTTTTTGCCCAAAATTTCATTGAAGATGCTCCATTTTCTTTTACTATCATTCTTCATGTCATTTATCTGTTTCATAGTGTAGTTTCTTCTTCTTTTTATTTAGTCACATGATTTCTCAATTTGCAATACGTTTGCCAATCAGTTATACAGCCAGACCTATATGCCATCTCTTTTGCCTCCCTCTTCATTATACCATTTTTAAATTCCTCATCAATCCACGTGTATTTAACAGTGTTTACAGTAATATTCTTAATGGGTGCATGCTTATTAGTAACTGGGATAAGCATTTTCAAATGTGTCAAGGGCAGCATCTGGTTGCTCATCATTACACACCACGGACCAAAAAATATTATTTACATCAACAACATAGGAATCACTACAAAACGTATTGTATGACCTCTTTTACACAATATTAGGCCCAGCCTTTGGAACTGTGGTTTTCCTAGACATGGCTACTATATTGTGATCACTACATCTGATGGATCTGGATACTGCTTTCAAACACATTTCTGCAGCATTAGTAAAGATATGACCAAAACATGATGATTTCATTCCTCTACTGTTTGTAACTACCCTGGTAGGTTGACTGATAACCTGAACAAGGTTGACGGCACTGGTTACAGTTTGAAGCTTTCTCTTGAGTGGGCAGCCTGATCACAGCTTTCCTCCAGTATTAGTTAATTAATTAACAGTGTCTTGAGTTTAGTTTGCCTGTTCAACAGTCTTGTAAAGATATGAGGGTTGACTGGGACAGGCAATGTAACATCCATGTTTTAAGGAAAAGTTTTTGTAAAACAAGCATCTTACATTGGATCATCTTTTAACTTTCTCTCTAAAGCTAACTTTCATCAAGGTTTAATATGGTTTCTCTCTTTTCATTGGCAGAATCCTTTTTCAGTGTTATGATATTCATAACATCCATATCCACCAGTCCACCTTCCGGTCAACTAACAGAACTGTGCTGGTTGTCCTGGTAACAGATACCAGTCCATCTTCCTGTCAACTAACAGAACTCTGCTGGTTGTCCTGGTAACAGATACCAGTGGGCAGATCTATTGTATTTGTTCAAACTAAACTACAGCACTTACTTTGATGTGTCAAATCTGATCCTTTCTTCTCTTCTCCTCCTCTCACAGTTCCACTCAGCCCCGTTGTTTTCCTGCAGTCCACCAGCAGCACAGACAACCTCTTCATACCCAGCAGTACTGCGCTACCGGGAGAGGCATGACACGGGGACTCCGGGAGGGAGGAAGGGCTAGCATTGTCCTGGTAACCATAAAGAGGGGACACAGACACATATCATTATGGATGCTGATGTCATTGTTGTCATGAAGTGCTTTACAGAAACCCAGCCCAGGCCCCGATAGAGCAAACTGTATGCTAGACCAGACCAAGCTGTACCATCTGGTGTTCTGATCTGGAGAGATTCTTCTCTGACTCGTCAGCATCAGGATGTTGATGAGGCTCCCCAAAGGATCCACGATAGTCACGTCTCTCTCCTGTGTGAACGAGAACAGCAAACAGACGTAAACTTATGACCATCTATTACAATCAAGAGGCATGAATATGTCTAAAATGGCCTTTTTCATCATGATTTTGTCAAATATTGTTTGTGTTGCAAATGTATAGGGTCAACTCCAATTCTCTCCACTGGGATTCTCTGCCTCTAATACAGGGGCTAAGTCACTGGCTTACTGGTGCTCTTTCATGCCGTCCCTAGGAGGGGTGCGTCACTTGAGTGGGTTGAGTCACTGACGTGATCTTCCTGTCTGGGTTGGCGCTCCCCCTTGGGTTGTGCCGTGGCGGAAATCTTTGTGGGCTATACTCGGCCTTGTCTCAGGATGGTAAGTTGGTGGTTGAAGATATCCCTCTAGTGGTGTGGGGGCTGTGCCTTGGCAAAGTGGGTGGGGTTATATCCTTCCTGTTTGGCCCTGTCCGGGGCTATCATCGGATGGGGCCACAGTGTCTCCTAACCCCTCCGTTCTCAGCCTCCAGTATTTATGCTGCTCTCTAATTATCTCTTTCTTTCTCTCTCTCGGAGGACCTGAGCCCTAGGACCATGCCTCAGGACGACCTGACATGATGACTCCTTGCTGTCCCCAGTCCACCTGGCCGTGCTGCTGCTCCAGTTTCAACTGTTCTGCCTGCGGCTATGGAACCCTGACCTGTTCACCGGACGTGCTACCTGTCCCAGACCTGCTGTTTTCAACTCTCTAGAGACAGCAGGAGCGGTAGAGATACTCTTAATGATCGGCTATGAAAAGCCAACTGACATTTACTCCTGAGGTGCTGCACCCTCGACAACTACTGTGATTATTATTTGACCATGCTGGCCATTTATGAACATTTGAACATCTTGGCCATGTTCTGTTATAATCTCCACACGGCACAGCCAGAAGAGGACTGGCCACCCCTCATAGCCTGGTTCCTCTCTAGGTTTCTTCCTAGGTTTTGGCCTTTCTAGGGAGTTTTTCCTAGCCACCGTGCTTCTACACCTGCATTGCTTGCTGTTTGGGGTTTTAGGCTGGGTTGCTGTACAGCACTTTGAGATATCAGCTGATGTACGAAGGGCTTTATAAATACATTTGATTTGATTTAGAATGCCCCGTTAAAACAATACATTATTTCAAGAACTTCATAGTGCCCCTGTTTTTAAGACAGTACTCACCGTTTGTAACCCGATCTTGACCCTCCTCCCTTTTCACTCCCAAAACGTCTTCCTCCTCTTTTATTGAGATAGCCTCCTCTTCCTCTTTTACTCTAAAAGGTTCTTCCTCTTCTTTCACTACATTCTCTTCTTTCAATGTTATGGCATCTTCCTCCTTTTTGATTCTGAAAGCTTCTACCTCCTCCTCTTCCACTTTGACAACCTCTTTCCCATCTTCCTCTTTCACTGTAATATCATCCTCTTCTTCTTTCAATGTGATAGCTTCCTCTTCCTCCTTTTTCATCCTTAAAGCTTCTTCCTCTCCTTTCACCAGAACTTCTTTCTCCGTCGAGCTTAGTGAACTCATGCTCCGGTCGATTAGCCTAGTACATTATCAATTTACCACATTTGCTAATTTAACAAGCAAATTACGTTTAAATGAACTAGTAGATAAGTAAACAGAATTATATTCAAAACACTAAGAGTAAAATACACAAGATTGGTCTAAAGCGCTTCAATGTTTCGGTTTTTAGGTTCGCTAGCAAATCACCACGTTGGTTGAATCAGAAGCCTTTTGTCGCTGTTGAAGAAGCCTCCAGTTCCGTCCACTAGATTATACGTCACGCAAGCAGCATCCCCTGAAAGACTCAAATCGCCATCTGCTGACTGGAGTGGGTAACGCAGATTGGAAAAATATTAATTACAATGTTAATTCTTGCAAGCAATGTCATGAGAGCTAATCAAAATAAAAATAAACAGATGTTATGTTTTCTCTTACTTCTTACAGCCAATACTTTACTCCAGGGCTGACCTGCCCATTAGGTAGGATTAGGTGACAGATTATAGAGTTTTCATTTTTATGTCATAGTTATTCTGAACCCACTGCCTGCAAGTCGTCTAAATTAGCCTAAGTGATTTGTATTTTCCTTCAACTTTCTGAAGAGGAAAAAGCCCTGAAATGCCCCTGTCTGAGTGCATTTGTCTACCACTATGTGTAGCTGTTGGTCGGTTATGCTAATGACAACCATCTTCTGGATGATAGAAAAGCTTTCCCACAAACCTTGTCAATTAAATGTTAACTACAAAGTAGTCTATGCCTACCTGGCAGAATGATATCATGATTATTTGCATCAATCCAGTTGTGATTTGTTCAGCAGACTCTGCAATCACATGTGTGCTACAGAGACACCACTAACCAAGCAAGGCTCTTGCTGGTGCCACTTGAATTAAAGGGTATCTACACACAAAAATGAACATTTCTTAGATTTTTCTCAGACTTCAAAAGTGGTCTCCTGATGTGGTTTAAGTATTGTTGTGGACTTAGAACATCCAATGTTGTTGTTTTTCTATTAACAGTGTGATTTAGAGAGAAAAACAGAAAAACAGGGACAAATGTGAAACCTGGGAAAACGGAGAAAATGGAATTAGGTTAAAAAAAGAAAAGACAACGGATTTGATACAGATGTTATATATAGATAGAGATGTTATAGAGCCCTAAATATTCTATTCAGTTTCTCTCATTACTGGATTATCTAGGGATAGTGTAGAGTAACAGCTGTATCCTGAAGTGACCTTTAACCTCCCTGCTCCTCAATACTTCTTCCACTGTATCAAAGCTTCAGCCAAGTAGGATACATGATAGTGGCAACACATGGAGTTGGGTTGGATATTGTCATGGTAGGATACATGATAGTGGCAACACATGGAGCTAGGTTGGATATAGTCATGGTAGGATACATGATAGTGGCAACACATGGAGTTGGGTTGGATATAGTCATGGTAGGATACATGATAGTGGCAACACATGGAGCTGGGTTGGATATAGTCATGGTAGGATACATAATAGTGGAAACACATGTAGTTGGGTTGGATATAGTCATGGTAGGATACATGATAGTGGAAACACATGTAGTTGGGTTGGATATAGTCATGGTAGGATACATGATAGTGGCAACACATGGAGTCTGGTTGGATATAGTCATGGTAGGATACATGATAGTGGCAACACATGTAGTTGGGTTGGATATAGTCATGGTAGGATACATGATAGTGGCAACACATGGAGTTGGGTTGGATATAGTCATGGTAGGATACATGATAGTGGCAATACATGGAGCTGGGTTGGATATAGTAATGGTAGGATACATTGGGCGGCAAGATGTTCTTTACCATTCGGCCATCAGATTTGCCACCAATGTTCCTTATAGGATACCTCACTGCACTCTATACTCCTCTGTAAACTGGTCATCTCTGTATACCAGTCGCAAGACCCACTGGTTTAATGATTATTTATAAAACCCTCTTAGGCCTCACTCACCCCTATCTAAGATATCTACTGCAGCCCTCATCCTCCACATACAACACCCGTTCTGCCAGTCACATTCTGTTAAAGGTCCCCAAAGCACACACATCCCTGGGTCGCTCCTCTTTTAAGTTTGCTGCAGCTAGCGACGGGAACAAGCTGCAAGAAACACTCAAACTGGACAGTTTTATCTCCATCTCTTCATTCAAGGACTCAATCATGGACACTCTTACTGACAGTTGTGGCTGCTTCGTGTGATGTATTGCTGTCTCTACCTTCTTGCCTTTGTGCTCTTGTCTGTGCCCAATAATGTTTGTACCATGTTGTGCTGCTACCATGTTGTGTTGCTACCATGTTGTTGGTATGTGGGGTTGCTACCATGTTGTTGTCATGTGGTGTTTCTACATGTAATAATAACAACGTGTGATTTATATAAAGTTCTTTAGTAATAAAACATTAGTGACATAATTTAGTATTTAATATTACATAGTAAACTTTAATAATTGTAATATGTATGTTTGTCTGTACTAAAGTTTTTGAAAAAAATAAAAGGTTTGAAAGAAAATGTAATTTACTTTCATTGAATTAAATCTTCCTCTCTCTCTTTCTCTCCCTCTATCTCTCTCCCTCTGTCTCTCCCCTTGGCTGGGAATGTTAAGGGTCAAGAAGTTGTGAATCTAGGGGGGCTCTTACACACAGGGGAACTATATGTACACAAAATAACTAACAACCTGGACCCCCAGGTGTCTTTCAAAACATATGTTTTACTAACGACCTAAACAGGTCACTTTCACCCTTTCAAAAATAGTTATAGGGGAGATGTCTGGGGGATGTCTCTGTGTTTGAAAGGGTCATTGTAATATTAAGATGTCCCCTTTACTGATGACCTAAACAGATACATCTTACCCCCCATAAAAGAGTGTCCGAGGGATGTCTCAGTCAACCCCCCCAAAAATGCCCCAGAGGCCGCACACCATCCTCTTTGAAAGGTTCATTGTACTCTTTAACTATGCTTCATTTACTGACGACCTAAACAGATCACTTTTACCCTTTTAAAAATAGTTGTCAGTTATCCAGATTTAATGGTCAAGAGGTCGTGAACCTAGAGGGGCCCTTGCACACATGTTGTGTTGAGGTACACATATGTTTTCTGTTTATGAAGGAATAAATGACTGAGAGGATATGGACCACAAAAAAAAGATAATTGTATTCTTAACGATGTGCCCTTTACTAATGACTTAAAAAGATAATTTTACTCCATGAATAACCTTTTACTGCAGGGGGCTAAATCAGGGGCCTTCAATGCTGCAGAAATGTTTTGGTACCCTTCCCCAGATCTGTGCCTCAACACAATCCTGTCTCGGAGCTCTACGGACAATTCCTTCAACCTCATGGCTAGGTTTTTGCTCTGATCTGCACTGTCAACTGTGGGACCTTATATAGACAGGTGTGTGTCTTTCCAAATCATGTCCAATCAATTGAATTTACCACAGGTGGACTCCATTCTAGTTGTAGAAACATCTCAAGGATGATCAATGGAAACAGGATGCACCTGAGCTCAATTATGAGTCTCATATAGCAAAGGGTCTGAATACTTATGTAAATCATTTTTTTGTGTTTAAAACATTTGCAAAAATGTATAAAAAACTTGTTTCCGCTTTGTCCTTATGGGGTATTGTGTGTAGATTGCTGAGGAAATTGTTTCATTTAATACATTTTTTAATAAGGCTGTAACATAACAAAATGGGGAAAAGTCAAGGGGTCTGAATACTTTCCAAAGAAACTGTAAGTGATTGAGGAGAGAGCATAATTGCTATATTCTAATTAAAATCATTGACCCATAAGGGAACATATGACCAAAGCAATGCGTGACCCATACAGAATTAAAAAAAAAAAAATCTCAATGAGAAATATAATTAAATAAACAAACGTTTGCATAACCAAAGACATGAAAACTGGTAGGGAACATTGTATTTAGCTAGGATTTCATATGGCCAGGAAGGTTACTGAGAATAACAATAGACAATAGTTAATGTTGCTAGTCTAGGGATGAAGATAGTGAAGGTTCATTATGTTAAAGATGTTTTTTATTTTGACGTGGAAACAATGTTTATTGGAAAGTAAAACAAAGAACTCTTTACTGAGACAATGATAAACAGCAATCCGTGGGAGAGTTGTGGTGGATATTATAAAATAAGGATCTGCTGGAGTCCAAGTCAAACCAAGATTCTTTATTTCTGAGCTCAGAGAGAATAACAGAGTTTGGTATTTTATTAGGATCCCCATTAGCTGTTGCAAAAGCAGCAGCTACTCTTCCTGGGGTCCACACAAAACATGACACGTAATACAGCACATCAATAGACAAGAACAGCTCAAGGACAGAACTACATACATTTTGTAAAAGGCACACGTAGCCTACATATCAATGTATACACACAAACTATCTAGGTCAAATAGGGGAGAGTGGTTGTACTGTGAGGTGTTGCTTTATCTGTTTTTTGAAACCAGGTTTGCTGTTTATTTGAGCAATATGAGATGGAAGGAAGTTCCATGCAATAAGGGCCCTATATAATACTGTACGCTTTCTTGAATTTGTTCTGGAAACTTGGGGACTGTGAAAAGACCCCCGGTGGCATGTCTGGTGGGATAAGTGTGTGTGTCAGAGCTGTGTGTAAGTTGACTTGTAAGAACTTTGATGATATCTGTACATTATAGGAACACCTGTGATGACAAAAGTACAATGATTCATGTTTTGCTTTAGCTTGAGATTAAGAATCAGTGGTTGACACCTTGCAAGTGAATGAAAAGGTCAACTGTACAAAGTCAGATGTTGAAACTATATTTTAGGTAACAGATGGATAAAGGGAACTAAGAGTTCCTGTTGATACTATGTTCCAGTCTTACTTCCAGTCTGACATGATAGCAATAAGGGGAAGAGTGATTGGGAAACTAACTGCCAATAACGCAATAAGCTGAACTCCGCCTAGCAGAGACATCTTTGTATTAGCAACTATTAATTATGAGCTTATATGGTATTAAAGTTAAGGGACATCACCCTAGGCGGGGTGATCCTCAGTAGGGGATAAAAAGGGAAAACACCATCTTTTGAACTGAGTGTTGCTTGCAAATTGCTGTAAGTGTAAACTCCGTGTTGCAATCCTTATTAAACAAACTAAGCTCTGATCAAATAAGTTTTCCTGTGGTCTCTTGTGTGCACATAGGGCAGAATTCCCTTACAGACTATGCAAACAATTTGGGATTTTCAACACATTCATGTTTCTTATAAAAAGAAGAAGTGATGCAGTCAGTCTCTCCTCAACTCTTAGCCAAGAGAGACTGGCATGCATAGTATTAATATCAGCCCTCTGATTACAATTAAGAGCAAAACGTGCCGCTCTGTTCTGGGCCAGCTGCAGCTTTACTAGGTCTTTCCTTGCAGCACTGGACCACACGACTGGACAATAATCAAGATTAGACAAAACTAGAGCCTGCAGAACTTGCTTTTTGGAGTGTGATGTCAAAAAAGCAGAGCATCTCTTTATTGCGGCTAGACCTCTCCCCATCTTTACAACCATTGAATCTATATGTTTTGACCATGACAGTTTACAATCTAAGGTAATGCCAAGTAATTTAGTCTCCTAAACTTGTTCAACAGCAACACAATTCATTACCAGATTCAGCAGAGGTCTAGAACTTAAGGAATGATTTGTACCAAATACAATGCTCTTAGTTTTAGAGATGTTCAGGACCAGTTTATTACTGGCCACCCATTCCAAAACAGACTGCAACTCTTTGTTAAGTGTTTCAGTGACTTCATTAGCTGTGGTTGCTGATGCTTATATGGTTGAATCATCAGCATACATGGACACACATGCTTTGTTTAATGCCAGTGGCAGGTCATTGGTAAGAATAGAAAAGAGTAGAGGGCCTAGAGAGCTGCCCTGCGGTACATCACACTTTATATGTTTGACATTAGAGAAGCTTCCTTTAAAAACCCTCTGAGTTCTACTAGATAGATAGCTCTGAATCCACATTATGGCAGAGGTTGAAAAGCCATAGCACAGACATTCTTAAACAACAGGTTATGGTCAATAATATCAAAGGCTGCATTGAAATCTAACAATAGAGCTCCCACAATCTTCTTGTTATCAATTTCTCTCAACCAATCATCAGTCATTTGTGTCAGTGCAGCACATGTTGAGTGTCTTTCTCTATAAGCATGCTGAAAGTCTGTTTTTCATTTGTTTACAGAGAAATATCATTGTATTTGGTCAAACACAAATTTTCCCAACAGTTTGCTAAGAGCTGGCAGCAAGCTTATAGGTCTGCTGTTAGAACCAGTAAAGACCGTGTTTACCACTCTTGGGTAGTGGAATTACTTTGGCTTTCCTCCAGGCCTGAGGACAAAGACTTTCCTCCAGGCCCAGATTAAAAATATGACAGATAGGAGTGGCTATAGAGTCAGCTACTGTCCTCAGTAGCTTCCCACCTAAGTTGTCAATGTCATTATTGATCGATAACAATTTTTCCACCTCTCCCACACCAACTTCACAAAATGTAATACTTGCACTGCTTTTCTTTCACTATGATTTTTTACAAGTGTTTTTTCCATCATTCTTTATATCATTGATCTTGGCTTCCTAATAAAGTGTATTATTTTGTTGAGTTTGGTCACATCATTTCTCCATTTGCCAGCCAGATGTGCAGCCAGACTTATTAACCACTCCTTTTGCCCCAACTCTTTCAAACATACAGTTTTTAAATTCCTCATCAATCCATGGAGCCTTAACAGTTCTAACAGTCAGTTTCTTAACAGGTACATGTTTATCAATAATTGGAAGAAGCAATTTCATATGGTTTTCCCACAGTCTGAGCTTTTGTAAGCCTTCTCCTCTATGTGCAGTCTCATGTGTTCTTTCAGGTTGTTTAATTGGTTAAAACTCTTTCCAGACTGGGAGCAGTGGTAAGGCTTCTCCCCTGTGTGTATTATCTCATGAACTTTCAGGGTCCCTAAATGGTTAAAACTCTTTCCACACTGGGAGCAGTGGTAAGGCTTCTCCCCTGTGTGTATTCTCTCGTGATTTTTCAGGTTCCCTGACCGGTTAAAACACTTGCTACACTGGGAGCAGTGGTAAGGCTTCTCCCCTGTGTGTATTATCTCATGTTCTTTCAGATGCCCTGACTGGTTGAAACACTTTCCACACTGGGAGCTTTGTTAAGGCTTCTCCCCTGTGTGTATTCTCTTGTGTTGTTTCAGGTTCCATAACTGGTTAAAACACTTGTCACACTGGGAGCAGTGGTAAGGCTTCTCCCCTGTGTGTATTATCTCATGAACTTTCAGGGTCCCTAAATGGTTAAAACTCTTTCCACACTGGGAGCAGTGGTAAGGCTTATCCCCTGTGTGTATTCTCTCGTGATTTTTCAGGTTCCCTGACCGGTTAAAACACTTGCTACACTGGGAGCAGTGGTAAGGCTTCTCCCCTGTGTGTATTATCTCATGTTCTTTCAGATGCCCTGACTGGTTGAAACACTTTCCACACTGGGAGCTTTGTTAAGGCTTCTCCCCTGTGTGTATTCTCTTGTGTTGTTTCAGGTTTCATAACTGGTTAAAACACTTGTCACACTGGGAGCAGTGGTAAGGCTTCTCCCCTGTGTGTATTCTCTCATGTTGTTTCAGATGCCCTGACTGGTTGAAACACTTTCCACACTGGGAGCAGTGGTAAGGCTTCTCCCCTGTGTGTATTCTCTCGTGTTTTTTCAGATCCCCTGACTGGTTAAAACTCTTTCCACACTGCAAGCAGTGGTAAGATTTCTCCCCTGTGTGTATTCTCTCATGTCGGTACAGGTCCCTTAACTGGTTAAAACACTTTCCACAGTGGGAACACTGGTGTCTTCTTGTTGGTTTGGACGTCCCTGGCTCTGGTTCCTCTGAGTCTGGTCTTTCTCCTGCCAAAGACAGTGTGTTTTAAAAAAAAAGAGATCTGAATGAAACCTCCACATGATAAATAGGCCTTGCTACGAGGGTAAATCCTAATCAGATCGCTCAATAAGCTAAGGCCAGTTTTAACAATCTTAGTGTGATTTTAAAACAAATGTTGTAGAGTTTCCTGGTAATTACTGATAATGTTTACATTACTTATTTATTCATTCTGTTTTACAAGTCAGAACACAAAAAACGAAACCGTTCTTGGACACTCAAGACACAGATGTCGCTTAATTCCAATCGAGCAGGTGGTTCTAAATATATAACTTTCATAGCTGTATGATACAGAATGCGACCTACAGTCGTGGCCAAAAGTTTTGAGAATGACACAAATATTAATTTCCACAAAGTTTGCTGCTTCAGTGTCTTCAGATATTTTTGTCAGATGTTACTATGAAATACTGAAGTATAATTACAAGCATTTCATAAGTGTCAAAGGCTTTTATTGGCAATGACATGAAGTTGATGCAAAGAGTCAATATTTGCAGTGTTGACCCTTCTTTTTCAAGACCTCTGCAATCCACCCTGGTGTCAATTAACTTCTGGGCTAAAACATCCTGACTGATGGCAGCCCATTCCTGCATAATCAATGCTTGGGGTTTGTCAGAATTTGTGGGTTTTTGTTTGTCCACCCGCCTCTTGAGGATTGACCACAAGTTCTCAATGGGATTAAGGTCTGGGGAGATTCCTGGCCATGGACCCAAAATATTTATGTTTTGTTCGCCAAGCCACTAATCACGTTTGCCTTATGGCAAGGTGCTCCATCATGCTGGAAAAGACATTGTTCGTCACCGAACTGTTACTGGATGGTTGGGAGAAGTTGCTCTCGGAGGATTTGTTGGTGGCATTCCTTATTCATGGCTGTGTTCTTAGGCAACATTGTGAGTGAGCCCACACCCTTGGCTGAAAGCAACCCCACACATGAATGGTCTCAGGATGCTTTACCGTTGTCATGACACAGGACTGATGGAAGCGCTCACCTTGTCTTCTCCGGACAAGCTTTTTTCCAGATGCCCCAAACAATCGAAAAGGGGATTCATCAGAGAAAATGACTTTACCCCAGTCCTCAGCAGTCCAATCCCTGTACCCTTTGCAGAATATCAGTCTGTGTGCAGATGCACTCACACCTGCCTGCTGCCATTCCTGAGCAAGCTCTGTACTGGTGGTGCCCTGATCCCGCTGCTGAATCAACTTTAGGAGACGGTCCTGGCGCTTGCTGGACTTTCTTGGGTTCCCTGAAGCCTTCTTCACAACAATTAAACCGCTCTGAAGCCTTCTTCACAACAATTGAACCGCTCTCCTTGAAGTTATCGATGATCTGATAAATGGTTGATTTAGGTGCAATCTTACTGGCAGCAATATCCTTGCCTGTGAAGCCTTTTTTGTGCAAAGCAATGATGACGGCACGTGTTTCCTTGCAGGTAACCATGGGTGACAGAGGAAGAACAATGATTCCAAGCACCACCCTCCTTTTGAAGCTTCCAGTTTTGGGGGGGATTCAGTTCATTTGCATGGCAAAGAGGGACTTTGCAATTAATTACAACTCATCTGATCACTATTCATAACATTCTGGAGTATATGCAAATTGCCATCATACAAACTGAGGCAGCAGACTGTGAAAATTCATATTTGTGTCATTCTCAAAACGTTTGGCCACAACTTTACACACTTCCTTAAACATAAAATAAGTAAATGACTAATTTTAAGTGGAAGTCCAAAACTTATTTTTACGTCGAAGACACAAAGCACATCAGTAAAATCTCCCCGTTGTCGAAAGGGTTCGACACATGCTGTTTAAATGGCCCAATTTCTTATTTAGACGTTCACAGATTTTCAACATTGGGTCGAGCTGTGTCATTGGCCAACGAGACAACGGAACCAGTTTGTTGAGTTGTCTATAGTCAACGGTAAGACACCATTTACCGGTTGGTTTTAGAACAGATGTCAGAATCGACATCCAGCCTGAACGTTGATGTGTCGTCAAGTGGCAATATGGGGGTTACTGCGAATGCCTTTGACAGACAAGTAAACAGCGTACCTCCCTCGCCATCTAGGTCTAGGGAGGATGGAAGAGGCCCAATCACGGGAACAACCAGTTCAAAATCATGGAAGAAGTAATCGATCAATGTTCCTAGCTGAGTGTGCCGAGGAATGGAAATATCCGCTTGAGTCAGATTTTGTACCAGGGGGTAAGTGGATCTAGTGGTCAGTTCCAACAGCGGGTTGCCATTGATAGTTAGCCCCAAGTCGAATAGTTGCGGAGAGGGTTGGAAGAACGCAGTGGTGCCTTCCACCCGGTATCCGGGCGCCAGGTTCAGACTTACAGAAACCTCTGTGGTTCTTCCCGGAATCATCATGGCGGACTCAGAGGTACTGGTGCACTGTCCATCTCTGCTGCTGGGCACTGAGGTACTGGTGCACTGTCCATCTCTGCTGGTGTGCACTGAGGTACTGGTGCACTGTCCATCTCTGCTGGTGGGCACTGAGGTACTGGTGCACTGTCCATCTCTGCTGGTGGGCACTGAGGTACTGGTGCACTGTCCATCTCTGCTGGTGGGCACTGAGGTACTGGTGCACTGTTCATCTCTGCTGCTGGGCACTGAGGTACTGGTGCACTGTCCATCTCTGCTGCTGGGCACTGAGGTACTGGTGCACTGTCCATCTCTGCTGCTGGGCACTGAGGTACTGGTGCACTGTCCATCTCTGCTGGTGGGCACTGAGGTACTGGTGCACTGTCCATCTCTGCTGGTGGGCACTGAGGTACTGGTGCACTGTCCATCTCTGCTGCTGTGCACTGAGGTACTGGTGCACTGTCCATCTCTGCTGCTGGGCACTGAGGTACTGGTGCACTGTCCATCTCTGCTGGTGGGCACTGAGGTACTGGTGCACTGTCCATCTCTGCTGCTGGGCACTGAGGTACTGGTGCACTGTCCATCTCTGCTGGTGGGCACTGAGGTACTGGTGCACTGTCCATCTCTGCTGGTGGGCACTGAGGTACTGGTGCACTGTCCATCTCTGCTGGTGGGCACTGAGGTACTGGTGCACTGTTCATCTCTGCTGCTGGGCACTGAGGTACTGGTGCACTGTCCATCTCTGCTGCTGGGCACTGAGGTACTGGTGCACTGTCCATCTCTGCTGCTGGGCACTGAGGTACTGGTGCACTGTCCATCTCTGCTGGTGGGCACTGAGGTACTGGTGCACTGTCCATCTCTGCTGGTGGGCACTGAGGTACTGGTGCACTGTCCATCTCTGCTGCTGTGCACTGAGGTACTGGTGCACTGTCCATCTCTGCTGCTGGGCACTGAGGTACTGGTGCACTGTCCATCTCTGCTGGTGGGCACTGAGGTACTGGTGCACTGTCCATCTCTGCTGCTGGGCACTGAGGTACTGGTGCACTGTCCATCTCTGCTGGTGGGCACTGAGGTACTGGTGCACTGTCCATCTCTGCTGCTGTGCACTGAGGTACTGGTGCACTGTCCATCTCTGCTGGTGGCCATAGTTGAGGGCTAAACTGGAGAGAACCTTCACAAGGCCTCCGCCTGATGGTCTATTTTGGAGAGCGTCTGTCACAATGTCTGCATTTTTCTCGCTTATCTAACATTTTCAGCCCCTGTGCATAGTTAGGATTTGCATCGTTGCTGAGGTCAGTGATCAATCTTTCCGTGGGTGAAGGTCCACTGATTAGAGGGGGAATGGGTGGAAACACATCTGATGGATTGCTCGTTGTTATAATGATCAGTTATTTCACTTTACGTAATATTTGGGTTTTTGAGTTGGAGGCTGCAAACACAATTTAACTCAGTTTGTAAATGTCAATGAATCATCAAGACTGAGTCAGTAATGCGAGTTGGTTATTACTGAACTTGCCAAAACAGATTTGATTGATTAAATCGATTTTAATGATAAATCTAACCTGTATAGGCTATTTGGGAATTTTAACTTTAATTCACCTGAAAGAGTTGCTATCGCTAAGTTAACGTTGAAAAGATTAACGATGTCTCATTGGTTAGAAGACATTAGTTTGGGTATTATTCCAATAACCAACCTGGAAAGGTAGTGTATCAATTTAATGTATGTATTAAATTGAATGAGACAATAATATCCAATCAGTTGAGACTGGTTTGATATCATACAGCGTAACCTGAATTATTTTAAAGTAATTACTGCCGATTCTTCACCACCGGAGGTCTCTATTAACACTAGCTAAAATCGCCAAGGTATCAGGGAAGGTGGAATTTCACAATGCTGTTAAAAGGTCTCCCTAAACACCATTGAACTGGTAAAACGGATTTAATCTATTAATCAATTTGAAAGATTTGTCAACCCTGTATATGCTAAAGGTATTAGCTTTAATTAACCTGACATAGTTGTTATATCTAAGTTAATGTGGAAAAGTTTAACCATCTCATTGGTTAGAAGACATTAGTGTGTGTATTATTCCAATAACCAACCTGGAAAGGTAGTGTAGCAATTTAATGTATTGTAATGAACCGGCTGGGTCATAAAGGGAAAAGAGACGGACTCTAGGTGTGCAGGTCAGAACACAGGTTTATTCCTAAACTGGGCTATTGTTCCGGCCACAGCCCACGCCGCTAAATGCCGAACGTACACAATGTTACCATGTCGAGTTAAGGGTCACTCTCATAGGAACAGATCAAGGCCCCGAACAGAAAAGAAAGAAAGATGAGACAGTAATCCCTATTGATGCATTTCCAAACCCCGCGGGATTACCCATCATACCCCCCCAACCTTTCCATCTGTCCTGACATATTTAACCCCTGCTAGTAGCCATGAGAACCATAACACACCCACAAACACAGAACACAATACCGGGTCGTTACAGTATGTATTAAATTGAATGAGACAATGATATCCAATCAGTTGAGACTGGTTTGATATCCTACAGCGTAACCTGAATTATTTCATGAAAAATGACTGGCGATTCTTCGCCAGAGGTTACTGATAGCGCAAGCTGAGATCTCACATGATTCCCGCCCGGCGCGGGAATTCACTATGAACAAAGGGGAAAACAAAAATGGCTGCTCCCCTTTCTTAGCTTAGCATCTGGCGCAATGCTTAGCTTTCCTTCCACTTCGCCGCGCAAGGGAAGTCCCCCCAACAAGGGAACGGGTTTACTAGGTGACGTCTCACGTTCAACCCTTAAACTCTTCACGTGACCAAATGCGAGAGGTAGAAAGATAATGGCTTCGGTCAAACGAATATATCTACTCAAATTTCCGTAATGGCTGGCTCATATGTCCTCTGCTCTAGGAATTGCTTATGACCGAGTCAGATCACTCCTGAAAGCGACCTACTAGTTGGTCCACTAGTATTATTCTCAGAATGTCTACATCGGCTGGTACATATGCCCTAGCTCGTAGCATTCAGTAGACCCTCCGACACACTGGACATTCGTCAGATGTACCACAGGGGTGGTTCTCTCCCGACCAGTATCTGGGTGAAATGGAACGACACACACACGCTTCTCCCACACCAGTCCTGCCTATAGCTATTAATGGTATATATGTATCTTGCTACACAATTGGTATGGAATTAACCCAAAAGTGCGGCCATAGTTTTATCTTCGATGCCTCCCACGGGGTGCCAATATGTCGTGACGTTGTATTAGTTAATGTGACGACTGCTGCTCATCGAATGATTAACGGTTTATAATTGCGTGATTAAATGAATCAGACAATTATTAACTCATTAACCTGGGCACCATGGGGAAATTAGTTTTATTGAGTTTCTATTTCACAAATTACCTCAAAGAATATCAGAACATCGATTTTACAACAGTCGCTAATTAATCAATTTCCTCTACATTCTGAACGTCGCATAATCCGGGAATCTGCATCATTGAGAAATAATGAATTGAAGTTGGAACATTTGTGACATTTGTAGACTAGAGATTAAGAATGTTGGGCCATTAACCGAGAAGTCGCTGGTTCGAATCCAAACGCCCGCAAGGTAGAAAAAAGCTGCCGTTCTACCCTTGAGCAAGGCAGTTAACCCCCAACAACTGCTCCCCGGGCGCCGATAACGTGGACATCGATTAAGGCAGCCCCCGCACCACTCTGATTCAGAGGGGTTGGGTTCAATGCGGAAGACACATTTAGGGTGAATGGATTCAGTTGTGACTGACTAGATATCCCCTTTCCTTTCCCATCCCAGTCCTCCTTTAAGACTCCATAATGTTTCATCATTAGATGCTACAGTCCTCCTTTAAGAGAGATCTTTGATGAAAACCTGCTGCTTGAACAGAGTTCTGAGTATAGGGTCTGAATACTTAAGTAAATGTAATATTTCAGTTTTGTATTTTTTGGTAAATTAGCAAAATTATCAAACAAAAATGTTTTTGCTTTGTCAGTATGGGGTATTGTGTTTTTAGAAAAAGGCTGTAATGTAACAAAATGTGGAAAAAGTCAAGGGGTCTGAATACTTTCAGGAGGCACTGTACTCTCCGATAGCAACGGCCAATAGCAGACCACTTCCTATATCAGGGACATAGCCGATCCCGTCTTCCATGTGTGAAAGGTAACCTGGTGAATATCATAGAATCAGGGTTCTGTTAGGTAACCTGGTGAATATCATAGAATCAGGGTTCTGTTAGGTAACCTGGTGAATATCATAGAATCAGGGTTCTGTTAGGTAACCTGGTGAATATCATAGAATCAGGGTTCTGTTAGGGAACCTTCAGTTCTATTTCAGTGACTCGTTAGTCTCTCACTTTGGGGATATAGTCAACTACCACAGAGCTCATATACTCTCTGATGCCAAGTCTAGACAGGATCATCCCTCAGAGGTCCCCACTCTACTCACCGTATGTGTAGTGATGTCCAGTCAGTAGAACCTCATGAAGGTACATCACCACAACATGCTGCATTACAGATCTCTTGAACAGAGATGCCTTTGAACAATGCCTATGTTGTAGCCATACCTCTGGTGGATTGAGCCATCAAGCCCTCCGGAGGTGTCAGATCCTTGCTACTATAGAATCTCATGAAGATATGGGGGTGTAACTCATTATACGGATATAATGGCTGAAGTAAAGCAGTTTTAAACAAGATAAATCTAATTTCTATTCTTTCCAGCGGCTCCAACAGCAGAAATGGCCTCAAGCAAAACATAAAAATCCCAGGATGGGACTAGCTGTTTGGGTACTGGGCGTAGGTGACCCTTCATAAAACAACAGATCAGGGGGTGTTCCACTGTATAGTTGTTGCAGCCTAAATGGCAGCCAAATATACATTTATAGTTGAAAAGGTTTTCCTTCGTCAGAAGGCAGAGTAGCTCTGAAACAGAGCAACAAAGGGACTGATTTGTTTCTGATCTCACCATCTGTTAAATACACTGCTATAGTAATTATTGTGCTATAGTGAGTGTGTGGCTCTAGAACTCTGAATATAGTTTATTCTCAAGGAGAGCAGTCACGTGTGTTGAGAAGCAGAGGATCACTGGTTTGAGCCCGGTATGGGGACAGTGGAGGAAACTAAACTGTTAGAAGCACACTGGTGTCAGTTACACATTTTATTAATAAAGTTAGTCATTTCCAAATGAACCATGTTCTTTAAGGTCAATATGTTGGAGATCAGGCTTTACTTGACCTGTTAAAGTAGGAAATGAAATGAACTTTGTCCATTACAGAGACGAAGGTCAAGACAAAAAAGGAGCTTGTTTTAAAATATATATTGGCCTGTTTAACAAGTTGTGTAGATCAGATGTTAATGAAGCAATACAGACCACATTTAAGTGTCTGGAGTTTAGTTTGTGTGTTCTAGAGTCTTGTAAAGATAGGGGGGGTTGACTGGGACAGGCAATGTAACATCCATCATGTTTTAAGGAAAAGGTTTTGTAAAACAAGCACCTTACATCAGATCATCTTGAAACTTTCTCTCCAAAGCTAACTTTCATCAAGGTTTAATATGGTCTATTGGTTTCTCTCTTTTCATTGGCAGAATCCTTTTTCAGTGTTATATTCATAACATCCACATCCACCAGTCCATCTTCCTGTCAACTAACAGAACTCTGCTGGTTGTCCTGGTAACAGATACCAGTGGGCAGATCTATTGTATTTGTTCAAACTAAACTACAGCACTTACTTTGATGTGTCAAATCTGATCCTTTCTTCTCTTCTCCTCCTCTCACAGTTCCACTCAGCCCCGTTGTTTTCCTGCAGTCCACCAGCAGCACAGACAACCTCTTCATACCCAGCAGTAAGGCGCTACCGGGACAGGCACGACACGGGGACTCCGGGAGGGTGGAAGGGCTGGCGTTGTCCTGGTAACCATAAAGAGGGGACACAGACACATATCATTATGAATGCTTATGTCATCGCTGTCATGAAGTGGTTTACAGAAACCCAGCCCAGACTCTGATAGAGCAAGCTGTATGCTAGACCAGACCAAGCTGTACCATCTGGTGTTCTGATCTGGAGAGACTCTTCTCTGACTCATCAGCATCAGGATGTTGTTGAGGCTCCCCAGAGGATCCACAATAGTCATGTCTCTCTCCTGTGTGAATGAGAACATCAAACAGATAGTGAACTTACGACCGTCTATTATAATCATAGGGTCTTACAAGAGGCATTAATATATCTAAACAGGGTCTAAAATGCAAATGTTAAAGGGTCGTTCCACTGAATGGGACCTTTTGCATCCCTTTGATATTTTAAGTATAAATTATGCTCCAACATTGCATTTTAAAAGGCTGTTATACTAGATGAGATGCACTATAATGTAGACCACATGGATAATTTAAATAATCTAATTTAAAAGTCCCCAAAATATATGTACCAATGGCAGATTAAAACTAACAAAGGCAGATGGCCCCTTTAACAATTCCTACAGTACTGAACAACATATTCAAGTGTAGAACTTCAGTAGAATGCCCCTTAAAACCCCCACATTAGTTCAACAACGGCATAGTGTGTGACTCTGTGTTTAAGACAGTACTCACTGGTGTTAATCTGATATTCTGTCTCCTCTTTCACTCCCAAGACGTCTTCCTTCTTCACCTCTACTGAGATAGCATCGTCTTCCTCTCTGAAAGGTTCTTCCTCTGTTTCCTCTATAACATCCTCTTCTTCTTTCACGACATTGTTCAGCCTCAGAGCTTCTTTCTGCATACAGCAGACCTCCTCTTTAACAGGGGATGAGTAGTTTAGTGAGCTCATGGTCTGGGATGTTAAAATTAGCGTCTAGCCTAACGCTAGGCTCACTATCAATGTTTAACAAGTTTGCAAATTGAACAAGCAAATTAGGTTAAAGTTAACCAGTTGATACGTCAACTGAACTGCGTTAACAACACTGAGATTAGCTAATGTACATTAACATGGTCTAAAGCGTCAATCTTTCAGTTTTATGTTGGCTAGCAAGCTACCGAGGCGGTTGAAAGAGTAGCCACGTTGTTGTTCCTGAAGAAGCGTCCCGTCCAGTCCATTATACGTCACGCAATAATCAACACCTGAAAGACGCATATCGCCATCTGCTGGCTGGAGTGGGTAACGCAGTTTGGAAACAACAGTTACTACACTTTTGTATTGGAAAAAAAGTCAGAATAATTTAACAATAAGCTGATATATAGTAAATGATGAATACATACTTCTATGAATAGGTAGTGTTTTAATAAACATTTGCTCTGTTCATTTTTCACATTCGTTTTTATCTAGATGTGACGGTACTATTCCATTAAAGCTACGCTCTTTAAGATACAAATCATCCTGTAAACCAGGGGTGGGCAACTCCAGTCCTCGGGGGCCTGAATGATGTCACACTTTTTCTCCCTCCCTAGCAAACACAGCTGATTAATCAAACTGCATCCTAAACTGAAGATTATGATTAGGTGATTATTGGAGTCAGGTGTGTTAGCTGGGGCTGGAAGCTATGATCCCTTATTGATGTCACTAGTTAAATCCCCTTCAATCAGTGTAGATGAAGGGGAGGAGACAGGTTAAATAAGGCATTTTAGGCCTTGAGACAAATGAGACATGGATTGTGTATGTGTGCCATTCAGACGGTGAATGGGGAAGACAAAATATTTAAGTGTCTTTGAACGGGGGATGGTAGTAGGTCCCAGGCGCCGGTTTGTGTCAAGAACTGCAACGCTGCTGAGGTTTTCCAGCTCAACGGTTTCCCATGTGTACCAAGAATCATCCACCACCCAAACAGTGGTGTTTAAGATGAGGCAGAACGATTTGTTTTTTCATGAGCATGGCCTTAATTCTATTACAGCATATTGGATGACTGTCATTCATATTCCATTCACCCTGTTCAATGTAACAGCAATAGGTTTAGGCTACTACATTATACTAACATTTTCCCTATACCCATCATGAGATTGCTAAAACCTATGCTTCCTGCCATCCAGGACCTATATAAAGAAAGCCCCAAAAATAGACTGTTTTCTCTGCTCCCGCACGTCAAGCGGTACCGGAGCACCAAGTCTAGAACCAAAAGGCTCCTTAACAGCTTCTACCCCCAAGCCATAAGACTGCTGAACAATTAATCAAATGGCCACCTGGACATTTTACATTGACCCCACCTCCATTTGTTTTGTACACTGCTGCTACTTGCTGTTTATTATCTATGAAATGTCACTTCACCCCTACCTACATGTACAAATTACCTCGACTAACCTGTACCCCCGCACATTGACTCGGTACCAGTACCCCCTGTATATAGCCTTGTTATTGTTATTTTATTGTGTTACTTTTTATTATTTTTTACTTTTGGTCATTTGCTCATTTTCGTAACTCTTCTTGAACTGTACTGTTAGTTAAGGGCTTGTAAGTAAGCAAGTCACTGTAAGGTCTACACTTGTTGTATTCGGCGCATTTGACAAATAAAGTTTGATTATATTTGACAAATTCAGGTATGTTTATCCCGTTTTTTTCTGTTTAAGAAACGTTTGTCTCTAAAGAGTTGAAAACAGCAGGTCTGGGACAGGTAGGGCCAAACAGGCAGGATATAACCCCACCCACTTTGCCAAAGCACAGCCCCCACACCACTAGAGTGATATCTTCAACCACCAATTTACCATCCTGAGACAAGGCCGAGTATAGCCCACAAAGATCTTCGCCATGGCACAACCCAATGGGGGGTGCCAACCCATGAATACGGCTGCACAGTATTGTCTCTTCTCGATGGCGGTTATGATATCGTTTAGTACCTTGAGCGGGGTTGAGGTGCACCCATGACCAGCTCGGAAACCACATTGCACAGCGGAGAAGGTTCATGCTGAAAGAGCTCTGATAGGTTGGAGGATGTCCTCCGGAAGTTGTCATAATTACTGTTTAAGTCTATGGAAGCCTTGAGAACCATGAGCCTCCTAGGTTTTGTATTGAAGTCAATGTACCCAGAGGAGGACGCAAAATCTATGTTTTATTCAATTATTTGGTGATGTGATTATATTTAGTATAGTTTTATCCAAAAATGATTTTATTTTAATGTTTTACCAATTTATTTTCTTCTGAAACTCACTGAAAATCCCTTCCCACAATTATGTCATGTTGGCTGGATGTCCTTTGGGTGCAGTGGAGGTTTCTCAGAGGAGGGAGGGGAAGACCATCCTTCTCTGAACAGCCTCCACTGCACCCAAAGGACATCCAGCCAACATGACACAATTGTGGGAAGCATTGGAGTCAACATGTCCCAGCATCCCTGTGGAAGGCTTTGGACACTTTGAAGAGTTCATGCCCCGACAAATTGAGGCTCTTCTGAGGCAAAAGGAGGAGGTTCCTAGTCCATATTAGGACTTTTATTTCTCTCCAAATGTTTGGTATGATCAGTGTATATATATATAAATAAAATATTGCATGACCAAAAGCACAATTCTATTTTTGTAAAAATGAGACAAGAGTACGAGCATATGTGTGTTCTCTCATGAACTTTAAGTAGCCTGTATTTGATGTGATATACTCCTTTCGAGACAGGATTGTGTCACGGCACAGATCTGGGGAAGTGTACCAAAACATTTCTGCAGCATTGAAGGTCCCCATCATCTTAAAAGGAAGAAGTTTGAAACCACCAAGACCCTTCCTACTGCTGGCTGCCCGGCCAAACTGAACAATCGGGGGAGAAGGGCCTTGGTCAGGGAGGTAACCAAGAACCCAATGGTCACTCTGACAGAGCTCCTCTGTGGAGATGGGAGAACCTTCCAGAAGGACAACCATCTCTGCATCACTCCACCAAGCAGGACGTTATGGTAGAGTTGCCAGACGGAAGCCACTCCTCAGTAAAAGGCACATGAAAGCCAGTTTGCCAAAAGGCACCTAAACAACTATCAGACCATGAGTATCACGTCTGGAGGAAACCTGGCACCATTCCTACGGTGAAGCATGGGGTTGGCAGCATCATGCTGTGGGGATGTTTTTCAGCGGCATGGACTGGGAGACTCGTCAAGTTCGAGGGAAAGATGAACGGAGCAAAATACAGAGAGATAATTTTTTTAACTTGCTCCAGAGCACTCAGGACCTCAGACTGGGGCAAAGGTTAACCTTCCAATAGGACAACGACCCTACGCACAAAGCCAAGACAATGCAGGAGTGGCTTTGGGAGATGTCTCTGAATGTCCTTGAGGGGCCCAGGCAGAGCCCGGATTTGAACCCGATTTAACATCTCTGGAGAGACCTGAAAATAGCTTTGTAGTGACACTCCCCATCCAACCTGACAGAGTTTGAGAGGATCTGCAGAGAAGAATGGGAGAAACATGAGGCTCCTGCTGCTGCTGTCCTCAAGGGCAAAATGACATATCTTTCACCTAGTTGTCTTTGGGATTCAAACCAGAGATCTTTCGGTTACTGGCCCAACACTAGTAACCGCTAGGCTACCTGCAGCAGGAGCCCCATGTTGACAGGAGAGCCCACCTTTATTTTTCCCTCATTATGAACATTCATATTGGTCAACAGTCAACCTATTGTGTGTATTGAACATTCATATTGGACTGTAGCAGCTAGCTAACTGGCTACCGATCAACCTATTGTGTGTATTGAATATTCATATTGGACTGTAGCAGCTAGCTATCTGGCTACCGATCAACCTATATTGAATATTCATATTGGACAGCCTTACCTATAGAGTAGCACCACCACCCATCAGCCCATTCTCTTCTTGATCTCAAAGCTGCAGTGTATTGTTGGTATAGTTTTTGATGAATAATAATTCAAATTGTGAAAATAGAAGTGTACAATTTATATATATATTTATTTAATCAACTTTAAGATACTGTTTGCCTCTATGCAGATGTAGAAGCTGAATAGGAATATACATTATCAATAAATAGTTGATTGTTATTTTTTCACATCATACTAAGAATACTGAGCCACAACCTGTAAATGTGACCATACTATTTATTTCAAGCCACACTAAGATGTCACCATACTATACCTTTAAAGCCCCTCTGTCAGATATAAATCATCAGAGTGGGAAACCAACTGACATGGAAACAATGGAGCAAATGTATCACTATCAGAGGGGTGTATTATGACATCATATAGAACTACTCAGACATTCCAAATATCACTTGATTATCAGAGGGGTGTATTATGACATCAGATAGAACTACTCAGACATTCCAAATATCACTTGATTATCAGAGGAGTGTATTATGACATCATATAGAACTACTCAGACATTCCAAATATCACTTGATTATCAGAGGAGTGTATTATGACATCATATAGAACTACTCAGACATTCCAAATCAGGCTTCATCCATATCATGAAGGTGGATATTGATCCAACCATTTCAAAAGTAATCACCGGGCTGATGGAAACAGGATATGCCTGTACAATTTTATTAATGCAGACAGACAATTTGTTAGTTTGTTTTACATGGTGGGTCTTTTTGTGTCAGTAAAAATGTATGAATGAGAAATGGCGATGGAAACTCCTTTATGTGCAAATATTTATATAATAACCATCACATCTCAGTTAACTTGGAGTCACGCGATGATATGTTGTGTGGTCCTCCCTCTACGACTTGGGAACCCATGCAGTTTATTAGGCTACAGATGAAATAAGTTATGAACTTCACAGGGTGGTGAAACTGCATGTGATGAGCTTGATGCTCCTTTCCAATACATTTTGAGGGTCTTATTCTGGTGACATGATGATTGATGCTTGGTTTCCATTTGACAAATAAAATAATATCTCTCTCATCCATAATAATCTCATCATGTAGGTAGCCTACCAGAACTGTATATGTGAGCTGCTGACTACAGTGCACGGGACAAGAGCACGTTTGCTATATAATACAACAGCTTTTTAAACCCTCAGTAGAGTTGAAAATGTGATGGAAACCCATTTAACTTGTATTTTTCATACGGTATATGGGATTTTAACAGCAAAAGTTGTTTTATTTGTCACACAAAGCCTTATGTCTGCAATTAGTCTGTTTGAAAGAAACATTTCTGGTGGGAAAATGCATATATTGTTATGTACATATTTGAGAATATTCACATGAAAATCTGTCGCAAATTGCACGGAAACTTAGCTACTAAGGTGGATATTGATCCAACACCTGCCGCTTATTCAAACCAGCCCACTGGGCACAGACGTCAGTTCAACATCTAGTTTCTATTTACATTTCTTTGAGTCGTGAATTCAACATGAAATCAACACAAAATGTCACCTGTCATTGGATTTAGCTTACAAGTTGGGTGAAAAATAAAGATTCCTGATGTTGACGGCTTTTTACAAATCCAATCAGTTTTCTGCATTGATCAAACATCATCACATGGATTTGTTTTGTTGAAATGACGTGGAAACAACATTTATTCAACCAGTGGGAGGCTTGTAAATGCCCCCAGGAAAGTGGAACAAAGAACTCGTCATTGAGACAATGATAAACAGCAATCCGTGGGAGAGTTGTGGTGGATATTATAAAATAAGGATCTGCTGGAATCCAAGTCAAACCAAGATTTTTTATTTCTGAGCTCAGAGAGAATAACAGAGTTACACAGCGCAGTGTAGACAGTCTGAATTCCTGAAGCATTGGGTGATGAGCACATATCTTTATAGTTTCCTGTTCCTGGGCGGGACTTTATTCATACAAGGACACAGGTGCAGCTGGTTTGCAACACAGGATGATACTCCCAGGAACAGTTTCACAAGGTTAGTCACATACGCAGATATGTGGACACATACAATTAACATTTTGCATTACAGAGTCTGTGAACATTTTCATTTCATTAAATCATCAGTGGGCCAACATTGCAAATGTAAACAACGGAACAAATGCATCACATCCAAATATCACTGTATTATCTGTAGTGCTGGAGGAATGACACACAGATAAACACACACATAGTCAGAGTTTAAGAAATGACCATTTAAACACATGGAATCTGATCTACTCTATATTCAAACTGACATACTCCATATTCAATTCATGTTTTATTACAAAAACATATATTTGAGTATACTTTGAACCATTTCATTTAATATGGTACAAACAGGTAAACACATTCTCAGGCAACAATATAAGACAATTGGAGCACTGTGTATGTCCTCTGATGAATTTTAAGTTAATGTGATGTGAAATATAAATTTACACACTAGGAGAGGTAATTATTCTCTCCTGTGTGGATTCGCACATGATGTTTAAGTGACTGTGATGAGTAATATGTCTTCCCACAGTCTGAGCATTTGTAAGGCTTCTCCCCTGTGTGCAGTCTCATGTGTTCCTTCAGCTTCCCTGAAACGCTTTCCACAGTGGGAACAATGGTAAGGCTTCTCCCCTGTGTGTATTCGCTCATGAGCTTTCAGGTTTCCTAAATGGGTAAAATGCTTTGAACACCGGGAGCAGTGGTAAGGCTTCTCCCCTGTGTGCAGTCTCTTGTGTTCTTTCAGGTTTCCTAAATGGGTAAAATGCTTTGAACACCGGGAGCAGTGGTAAGGCCTCTCCCCTGTGTGCAGTCTCATGTGTTCTTTCAGGCTTCCTAATTGGGTAAAACTCTTTCCACACTGGGCGCAATGGCATGGCTTCTCCCCTGTGTGTATTCGCTCATGAGCTTTGAGGGTGTCTAACCGCTTAAAACTCTTTCCACACTGAGAGCAATGGTGTGGCTTCGTTCTTATGTGTACCCTCTCATGTCTTTTCAAGCTAACTAACTGGTTAAAACTCTTTCCACAATGGGAGCAGAGGTGTCGTCTTGCTGGTTCGGACGTCTTTGGTTCCTCCAAGGTTGGTTTTCCTCCTGCAAAAGACAGTGTTAATTTTAAGAGATGCCAGAATGAAATCTCCACATGATAAAACTGCCTTGCTGAGGTTTAATCCAAATCACATCCCTCAATATCCTGATGCCAGTTTTCAAACATTTCATAATTTAAAACAAATGATGTAGAGCTTCCTGGTAATAACTGATAATATGTTTACATTACTTATTATTCTTTCTGTTATATAAGTCAGACCACAAAACACTAAACAGTTCTAGAACACTGAAGACACAGACTGGATTCCAATCAGCAGGTGGTTCTAAATACACTGCTCAAAAAAATAAAGGGAACACTTAAACAACACAATGTAACTCCAAGTCAATCACACTTCTGTGAAATCAAACTGTCCACTTAGGAAGCAACACTGATTGACAATAAATTTCACATGCTGTTGTGCAAATGGAATAGACAAAAGGTGGAAATTATAGGCAATTAGTAAGACACCCCCAAAAAAGGAATGGTTCTGCAGGTGGTGACCACAGACCACTTCTCAGTTCCTATGCTTCCTGGCTGATGTTTTGGTCACTTTTGAATGCTGGCGGTGCTTTCACTCTAGTGGTAGCATGAGACGGAGTCTACAACCCACACAAGTGGCTCAGGTAGTGCAGTTCATCCAGGATGGCACATCAATGCGAGCTGTGGCAAAAAGGTTTGCTGTGTCTGTCAGCGTAGTGTCCAGAGCATGGAGGCGCTACCAGGAGACAGGCCAGTACATCAGGAGACGTGGAGGAGGCCGTAGGAGGGCAACAACCCAGCAGCAGGACCGCTACCTCCGCCTTTGTGCAAGGAGGTGCACTGCCAGAGCCCTGCAAAATGTCCTCCAGCAGGCCACAAATTTTTTTTTTTTTTTTTTTTCTAAAGGGGGTGGATCAGCTTAATATTGCGGAAAGAATGTTGCTTCCAATGTAATTGTCTGCATCATTTCCAATCCCCCATATTTTTTTGGGTAAATATATATATCCATACACGCATGCATACATATATACATATATACATACACATACCTATATAGACATACATACTTTTTTAAAGAATATACCTTTATTATTATTCCCCGCAACCCTACCACCGCTCCCCCAATTGGAGTAAACTAATAAACACTTCTGCTTTTACCTTCAATTTATACATCTTATACCTATTTTACAGACACAGACTACTTTATAATAGTTCTCTCTTGTTTGTTCTTAGTCCTTCCTCTATTTCTGTTGTCCATCCAATTTTATTTCCACTTGTAACTGTGCTATTTCACAAAAGCTCCGCACCTATACACATTTCACAGATCCCGTATGCCCTACATTGTTTATCTTGTTATTAGTCCCACCCTTCAGTTCCACTCAACCCTTCCCATCTATCTTCCAACATCATCCATTTCAGATTTTTATTTGCCATATATTTTTCAACTGTGCTGTGATGCTTCACAAAAGATTTGAACCTTCCTATTCTCATAGCTTCTACAGATTGTAAATTAAAAATAAACATTTTTGCTAAAATAATTATTATATTATTGATTGATTGACTATGGCTTTTCAAATCCCCCAGTATTGCTATCTGTAGCGTTAGTTCTAGGCAAATGTTGCAATTCTTCAGCCATTCCTGGACCTGTGACCAAAAACGAGCTACATATGGACAATACCAAAATAAATGATCTAATGACTCTGCCTCCTCACAACAGAATCTGCAGAGCTGGGAAGATTGTATACCCCATATATATAACATTCTATTAGTTGCAAGAATTTTGTACAGTAATTTAAATTGAAAAATTCGAAGTTTTGAATCCGGCGTTGTTTTGCGTATCAATTCATAAACCATGTGCCATGGAATGGGTACATCGAAAATCTCTTCCCAACTATTTTGCAATTTATATGGCACAGCTGTCAGTTTTTTGGTCCTTAAATGAAATTGGTATATGTTTTTATTTATCACACTTTTCTTTAACCATTTATGTTCTTTAATACAGGGCCGACATACAAGTTCCTTACTTTTTTCCCCTTCTACTTGCCTCTTCCATTTTTGTGGTAATGCTGCAATTAATTGGTTGTAATTTTGGGTAGAGCAGACATTTCCATATGTCTGTGTTAGCTGCATGTGTGACATAACTCCACCAGTCCTATTTATGATATCATTCACAAAAATTATACCTTTTTTAAACATTTCTTCGATAAATACAGTTTTTTTATCAATTACTATATTTGAATTTAACCACAATATTTGTTGTACTATTTGTTCCGTCCTTTCAGGTGGATTAAACTGAAATTGCAACCAACTTTCTAAGGCTTGTTTAAAAAATAAGGATATTTTGGAGATTATTTCCTTTTCAAACAACCGAAAGTGAGCAGGTGTAATCTGAATAAAGGGAAAAAGGCCCTTCTTGAACATAGGATGAGACATTCGTACCAATTTACTAGAGAACCAGTTTGGATTTAAGTATAACTTTTGTATGACTGATGCCTTTAGTGAGAGGTCTAATGCTTTAATATTTAATAATTTCTGCCCTCCGAATTCATATTCGTTATATAAATAGGCCCTTTTAATTTTATCTGGCTTGCCGTTCCAAATAAAATGGAATATTTTTTGTTCATATAATTTAAAAAGCAGGTCACTAGGTGTAGGCAAAACCATAAGCAAATAGGTAAACTGTGATATGACTAAAGAGTTAATCAGGGTGATTTTTCCACAAATAGACAAGTATTTTCCTTTCCATGGTAGCAAGATCTTATCTATTTTTGCTAACTTTCTATAAAAATTTATTGGAGTGAGATCATTTCTTTCTTTTGGGATTTTTATACCGAGTATGTCCACATCTCCGTCAGACCATTTAATTGGTAAACTACATGGCAATATAAAATGTGTATTTTTTAGTGATCCAATACGTAATATGGTACATTTATCATAATTTGGTTTTAATCCAGAGAGGATAGCAAAGGTATCTAGATCCTCTATGAGGCCGTGGAGAGACTCTAGTTGTGGTTTTAAAAGAAAACATGAATCATCAGCGTACAATGACACCTTAGTTTTTAAGCCACGGATTTCTAATCCATTAATATTAATGTTTGATCTAATTTTAACAGCTAACATTTCGATGGCAATAATAAATAGATATGCCGATAGTGGACAACCTTGTTTTACTCCTCTAGATAGTTTAAAACTTTCTGAGATGTAGCCATTATTTACTATTTTACACCTAGGGTTACTATACATAATTTTAACCCATTTTATAAGAGATTCCCCAAAATTGAAATATTCTAGGCATTTATATATAAACTCCAGTCGTACTTTATCAAAAGCCTTTTCAAAATCAGCTATGAAAACCAGACCTGGTGTCCCCGATATTTCATAGTGTTCTATTGTTTCCAGTACTTGCCTTATATTATCTCCAATGTATCGTCCATGTAAAAAACCTGTCTGATTAGGATGAATAATATCTGACAAAACTTTTTTTATTCTATGCGCCAAGCATTTTGCTAGGATTTTTGCATCACAACACTGAAGTGTAAGAGGTCTCCAATTTTTTAATTGGACTGGATCTTTATATATACCACTTGGGTCCTGTTTCAGTAATAACGATATCAGACCTTCTTGTTGCGTGTCTGATAATCTACCATTTATATAGGAGTGGTTAAAACAAGCTAATAATGGTCCTTTGAGTATATCAAAAAAAGTTTTGTATACTTCCACTGGTATGCCATCCAGCCCTGGAGTTTTCCCATCCTTAAAGGCCCCAATTGCATCAAGCAGTTCCTCCTCTGTAATTTGGCCTTCACATGAGTCTTTCTGTACAGATGTTAATTTTACATTATTAATAGGAAAAAAATCCATACAATTAGTTTCAGTTAGTGGAGATGGAGGAGCCTGAAACGAAAACATATTCTTAAAGTACTTTACTTCCTCTTTCAAAATATCATTTGGTGAATCATGCGTGACTCCATCATTTGTAACAAGTTTTAATACATTTTTTTTGGTAGCATTTCTATATTGAAGATTGAAAAAGAATTTGGTGCATTTTTCCCCATATTCCATCCAGTTCGCTTTATTTTTATAATATATTACACTGGATCTTTCTTGAATAAGTTCCTCCATTTCTTTTTGTTTTTCCTCTAACTTATTCTGTGCCTCTATGGTACTGTTTTTATTGCTATCTAACTGTACTGTTAGTCCTTCAATTTCCTTTGTTAATATGGACTCTTTTGATCTAAATTCCCTTTGTTTTATAGATGAGTACTGAATTGCATGGCCTCTAAAGGCACACTTAAAAGTGTCCCATACAATAAGGGGATCTGCTGTACCTATGTTATGTCTGAAAAAGTCAGTTATAAAATCTTCTGTCCTAGTTCTAAACAATTTATCATCTAGTAGACTTTGATTAAATTTCCAATATCCTCGCCCACGTGGAAATTCTGTAAGAGAAATATATATGCCAATTATGTGATGATCCGACCGCATTCTGTCCCCTATCAACACTTTTTTAACTTTTGGTGCCAGAGAGAATGGTATAAGAAAGTAGTCAATACGACTAGCTTGATTCAGCCTCCGCCATGTATATCTCACTAAATCAGGGTATTTAAGTCTCCATATATCCACTAATTCCAATATATCCATGACATTCATGATTTCCTTAAGTGCCTGAGGGTGATAGTTTGTAGTGTGATTTCCTTTCCGGTCTATAGAGGTATTTAAGACCGTATTAAAATCTCCCACTATAATAATAGAGTCTAGTGTTGCTTGTAGAGTTGATAAATTCTTATATATATTTTCAAAGAAGCTTGGATCATCATTATTCGGACCGTATAGGTTAACAAGCCATATTTGTTTATTGTCCAATAACATATTTAAAATAATCCATCTACCTTGAGGATCTGTTTGGACAATTTGCACATTTGGATCAAAATTATTGTTAATTAAAACCATCACCCCTTTTGAATTTCTTTGCCCATGGGAGAAATATATTTTGCCCCCCCAGTTCTTTTTCCACAAAACTTCATCTAAAACTGTTGAATGGGTTTCCTGTAAACAATAGATATTATAATCCTTCTCTTTTAGCCAGGTAAATACTGATCGTCTTTTCTTATTATCTGCTAAGCCATTACAATTGTAACTGGCTATACTTATTTCACCACTTACCATAATGAGACACACCTTTCATTCTTTTAATCAGAATATATTTTTGTAAACGTACTATTAAAAAGTAACATAATGATTGAGTGTCTATATAGTTGTACCATGATATTTGCATTTCTACTAAGTAAACCTCCAATTGGTCCCTACTATTCCACCCGCTAAAAGGCCTCATCTCGAGATGGCTTGTCATCCCAATGCCCGGTAGACCACCCTCGACCCCCTGTATCCCATAGCCCTGAACCGACTGGGATCCATTCTTTGAAAAGAGCATACAGTGCCATTTACCGAATTGAAGAAGATCAATTACCATATGCATTTCCATTGCCCTCACCTCGATTTGTATTATATATATCTGTGGATCATCCTCTATTGTCCCTAACATCTTTTACTTCTTCCTTCGCAACAGTTGTGGGATACACACATACACCCACACACACTCAGCCCTTACCCCCACACAACCATAAGCTCACTTTCTCAACAATTGCACCATCCCAGAGCCCAACTCAAGATGGGTCATGATTTACAAATGCACTTGCAGTTGCAGCTGCATGAGAAGGCCTGCAAGACCGCACAAAAAATTAGCAAAAATTGAGAGATTTATTTACCATTGTCATATCCTAGATAATGGAGGTCAAATGTACACCTTATTCCTGAAACACCCACAATACGGCCACCCGTCATGACCATGTCCCCACGCATCTCCATGCAGTCCGACTTTGATTTTGTGCCGCCAGGGCCACAATAATATACCCCCTCTCTGAATGTCCGAGTGTGACCCCCTCCCCATGGGTTACTGCAGCTAGTGTTGCCAGCACTGCCACTGCCTGGGTGGGGGCACCCCACCGGAATCCCCACCGGCTAGGTACAAGGTCGTCATGGTTCTCATTAGCAGCTTTGAGAATTTCCTTGTATATTATGCTCTCCCTTTATGGGGCTTTGGCTTTGCAGGACCAACCCTGCCAAGCAGGCTCAGAATCTTGAGGGGGCAGTGCTGCTCTTGGTCTCTGACCTCATTTTAGCTGCATACAGACCGCTTACAGCGGGCACATATAACAGTTAGGGACTTCTCCTTAGTATCTGGGTCATTCAGGTGGGTGTCTAGGGTATAGTGCCATGGACCGTACCATTAAAATAGGATAATAAATAATTAGATATAATTTATAAAAAAATAAATAAAAAATGTAGTTCTCCATGATAGGACAATAAATAAATAAGACGTATAATTCATTATAAAAGTATATCCATCATCTTAACAACATTGAAAGCCCTCTCATACCCGGCTCACAGCAATACATTGGCTCTGGGATATGCAACCATTTCATTACTCACTCACTCAACTTTCCAAACATAACAAATAAAATAAAAAATAAACACAAACCATACCATCCACACATACTGTGCCTTCTGTTTACTTAGTTTTTATCTTCACTTTGTTGAATTAGTGCTTGTGTGTTCAATTAGTTATATGTGAAGATTTATAGAAAAGCTATATTTTTTATTGTATTGTTACAATCAGTAACCGGGCTTGAATTGTGTTTATTTCCCTCGTCTATGAGAACTTTGTAATTTTTAAAATAACCATGGAGTAGTCTTTGTGTCTCTGAACAACTGGTTATCAATATATAGTTTATCAACGACGAGAGCTACTCGTTTCGCTTTTAATCTATTTTCTTTGAAAATTGGATACAGAACTTTGCGCCGTTCTGCAATTTCCTTCGGAAACTGATCATTCATGCCAATTTTGGTCCCAGCAAGTCTTTTACCCAGGCTTTTAACCATTATTTTATCTTTAAATGAAGCAAATTTGGCAACGATTGGGCGTTCGTACCTCTGCCCTCTCTGTCCGAAGCGGTGAACGCGTTCAAGTTGGATTTTGTCGATAACTTCGCGTGGAATCTGAAGCGCTGTAAGGAGGAACTCTCTAACTATAGATTCAGGAACTTCTCCTTCTTTTTCTTGGATACCTGTAAGTACCAAATTCTCTCTCATGGATCTAGTTTGTATGTCCAGTAAGGTTTCTTTCAGAACGGTGTTCTCCTTTTTAATTCCATTCATTTCGGTTTCAATCTTATTGACTGTCCCTTTTAGCGCGTGTGTTTGCTTCTCCAATGTCGCAGCTTTTTCATCACTCATCTCTAGGCTTGCCTTCAACTCTTTTATATCCTTACTAACTAATTCAAGTATACCCAGTTTGTCATTTATTGATTTTAACAGATCGGTTTCGACCTTTACCATTCCCGGTGGTGAGAATATTAAATCATCAGTGTCTGTAGAAGAGTCACGTTTTCGTTTTGTAATCGGTTCCCCTGTCTTACTCTCCGTCATGTTTGGTTGTTGCCTGTTTTCGTAATATTTGTCGATAAATGTCTCTAGTTTTAGGATTTGTTTTGTGTTATTGTCCAGATTGAAGGTTATCACTCACCAGATTAAGTAGTGCTAATATTTTAGTCTAATTTAGCAGATATTTCGAATATTATGTTTTATCTTGAGGTGCTCTACATAAATCCCTTCAGTCCGCCATTACCCTTACGTTACCTTTACTTAGCGCCTCCATGCTCTGGACACTACGCTGACAGACACAGCAAACCTTTTTGCCACAGCTCGCATTGATGTGCCATCCTGGATGAACTGCACTACCTGAGCCACTTGTGTGGGTTGTAGACTCCGTCTCATGCTATCACTAGAGTGAAAGCACCGCCAGCATTCAAAAGTGACCAAAACATCAGCCAGGAAGCATAGGAACTGAGAAGTGGTCTGTGGTCACCACCTGTAGAACCATTCCTTTTTTGGGGGTGTCTTACTAATTGCCTATAATTTCCACCTTTTGTCTATTCCATTTGCACAACAGCATGTGAAATTTATTGTCAATCAGTGTTGCTTCCTAAGTGGACAGTTTGATTTCCCAGAAGTGTGATTGACTTGGAGTTACATTGTGTTGTTTAAGTGTTCCCTTTATTTTTTTGAGCAGTGTATATAACCTTCATAGCTTTATGATACAGAATGTGACCTATACACTTCCTTGAACCTAAATTAAGCAAAGAAGTCATTTTGTGTGGAAGTTTCATTTTTACATTGGAGCACATCAGGAACATCTCCCCGTTGTCGATAGGGTCGACACATTCCAAGATGGCGTAGCAGTCGGACGTGTGTTTTGTCTTGTCCCGTCCTGTCCCATGTAAATATTTTTATATATTGTTTTCATTTGGTATATATTGTAATCTCACTTTCCATTTACGGACTGAATTAACTTTCCTGCAACCCGCCTCACCCAATGTGGTACAGATCTGCTATTTTTATACTTTAGAACCGGAACCCCCATCAGAAGCTAGCCAGCTAACTAGCTACTAGCTAGTAGTCAGTTAGCCACTACTAGCGGTCTTCACCGTTAACTCGGACACCAGCCAGCTTCAGCTCGGTCAATACCTGCCAGTCTGCACAGCGCGATATCAACCCAGAGCTTATCGGACTGCTTTTTCTCTACCACATCTCCGGATTCCTACCGCAAGCTCTGAACCTTTACACATCGCAGCTAGCTAGCTGCAATCCGAGTAGCTACTCCTGGCAAACGTCTCTGTCCCGAAGCAAGCACCACTTAGACTTGAACTAGCCTCGAACTAGGCCCATCTCCCAGCTTGCCAAAGTGGTCCACCAGCTAATTCTTGGGCTACAATACCTCTTTTGCCAATTGGCCTGGACCCATTACTGCCGACACGGAGCCCCGCCGATCCATCACGACTGGTCTGCCGACGTAATCGCCCGACATCGCCGAAGACCCATCTGCTAGCCCCTGCCCGCTAGCTTTCTGAATCACCATGTCTCCAGCTCGCCTAGCGTAGTAGCGACTACCGAACGGCTCCCTGACACACCTATTGCTGCTCATTGGACCCTATGATCACTCGGCTACACATGCCTCTCCCTAATGTCAATATGCCTTGTCTATTGCTGTTTAGGTTAGTTATTATTGTTTTATTTCACTGTAGAGCCCCCAGCCCCGCCCAACATGCCTTAGATAGCTCTTTTGTCCCACCCCCCACACATGCAGTGACCTCACCTGGGTTAACTGGTGCCTCTAGAGACAAAAGCTCTCTCATTATCACTCAATGCCTAGGTTTACCTCCACTGTACTCACATCCTACCATACCCTTGTCTGTACATTATGCCTTGAATCTATTCTACCGTGCCCAGAAATCTGCTCCTTTTACTCTCTGTTCTGAACGCACTAGATGACCAGTTCTTATAGCCTTTAGTCATACACTTATCCTACTCCTCCTCTGGTGATGTAGAGGCTAACCCAGGACCTGCAGCCCCACTCCCATTCCCCAGGCGCTCTCATTTGTTGACTTCTGTAACTGTAAAAGCCTTGGTTTCATGCATGTTAACATCAGAAGCCCACCCCCCCCCTAAATTTGTTTTATTCACTGCTTTAGCACACTCCGCCAACTGAGATGTCCTAGCCGTGTCTGAATCCTGGTTTAGGAAGGCCACCAAAAATCATGACATTTCCATCCCTAACTACAACATTTTCTGACAAGATAGAACTTCCAAAGGGGGCAGAGTTACAATCTACTGCCGAGTTCTGTCATACTATCCAGGTCTGTGCCAAAAACAATTAGAGCTTCTACTTTTAAAAATCCACAATTCAAATCAAAGTTTATTTGTCACGTGCGTCGAATACAACAGGTGTAGACCTTAGAGTGAAATGCTTACTTACAGGCTCTAACCAATAGTGCGAAAAAAAAGGTATGTGTGTGTAGGTAAGTAAAGAAAGAAAATAACAGTAAAAAGACATTTGAAAATAACAGTAGCAAGGCTATATACAGACACCGGTTAGTCAAGCTTATTGAGGTAGTATGTACATGTAGGTATGGTTAAAGTGACAGAAACAAGTCTATCACCGTTGCCGCTTGTTATAGATTCCCCTCAGCCCCCAGCTGTGCCCTGGACACCATATGTGAATTGATTTCCCCCAATCTATCTTCAGAGTTCGTACAGTTAGGTGACCTAAACTATGATATGTTTAACACCCCGGCCGTCCTACAATCTAAGCTAGATGCCCTCAATCTCACATAAATTATCAAGGAACCTACCAGGTACAACCCTAAATCTGTAACCATGGGCACCCTCTTAGATATCATCCTGACTAACTTGCCCTCTAAATACACCTCTGCCGTCTTCAACCAGGATCTTAGCAATCACTGCCTCATTGCCTGCGTCCGTAATGGGTCCGCGGTCAAACGACCATCCCTCATCACTGTCAAACGCTCCCTAAAACAATTCAGCGAGTAGGCCTTTCTAATCGACCTGGCCCGGGTATCCTGGTAGGATATTGACCTCATCCCGTCAGTAGAGGATGTCTGGTTTCTCTTTAAAAGTAATTTCCTCACCATCCTAAATAAGCATGCCCCATTCCAAAAATGTAGAACTAAGAACAGATATAGCCCTTGGTTCACCCCAGACTTGACTGCCCTTGACCAGCACAAAAACATCCTGTGGCGTTCTGCATTAGCATCGAATAGCCAGCGATATGCAACTTTTCAGGGAAGTCAGGAACCAATATACACAGTGTCGTGGAAAATTGCAAGATGATGTTATAATGCTTGTATTGCATTATAATGGTTGTTTTATTCGACAGAATAGAGTGTTCTGTTAACTATTGTGTGTGTGTTCCACTGAGGATGGGCCTCTATGAGATAGCACTGACAGAAGAGATTTACGATGTCTTTGGGTGATAAAACCAAAATAGTATTCCAGATAACATGAGGTAATGTTTTTGTGCTTTGAAGTACCAGGAACGAGATTAGAACCTCATCTTAGGGACCAAACTGAACGATAATTTATAGCGAATGCTATCTGGCTATGGGATACTCCTCTCTCTCAAGTAAAAGTCTTTCTTTGTGAACTTTTCTTAAGATATGTGGTTCGTCATGTAAATTGAGAGGGGTGTATTTTGGCTTTAAAAGATCTTTGTACTTTTCTGTTGACACTTTCAATGGTTCATTAGAGATAGCGCATCATTGAAAGTAAAATGCTATTGCAAAGCTCTTATTATTAAAGATGTAGTTTAAGTATAACTCTGACTGGTGTGTGAAGTTTGTAACTCTCCTCATTTGGTAAAGTAGAAATATGCCACCACAACAGTCAGTTAGGAAAGCTCAGGCTAGCTTTTTCAAATAGAAATTTGCGTCCTGTAGCACTAATTCCAAAACATTTTGGGACACTAAAGTCCATGGAGAATAAGAGCACCTCCTCCCAGCTGCCCCCCTGCACTGAAGCTAGGAAACACTGTCACCACCGATAAATCTACAATAATCGATCATTTCAATAAGCATTTTTCTACGGCTGGCCATGCTTTCCACCTGGCTACCCCTACCCCGGCCAAAAGCTCTGCACCACCTGCAGCAACTTTCCCAAGCACCCCCCCCCCCCCCCCCACCCACCCAAATCAAGACAGCTGATGTTCTGAAAGAGCTGCAAAATCTGGATCCCTACAAATCAGCTGGGCTAGACAATCTGGAACCTCTTTCCCAAAATTGTTGCAAACCCCAACTATTACTAACCTGTTCAACTTGTCTTTCGTATTGTCTGAGATTCCCAAAGATTGGAAAGCTGCCGCGGTCATCCCCCTCTTCAAAGGGGGAGACACTCTAGACCCAAACTGTTATAGACCTATTCCCATCCTGCCCTGCCTTTCTAAAATCTTTGACAGTCTCTATGGGGGTGACACAGGGTTCAATTTCTCTGTATATACAGTTGAAGTCGGAAGTTTACATACACCTTAGCCAAATACATTTAAACTCAGTTTTTCACAATTCCTGACATTTAATCCCAGTAAAAATTCCCTGTTTTATGTCAGTTAGGATCACCACTTTATTTTAGGTGTGAAATGTCAGAATAATAGTAGAGAGAATGATTTATTTCAGCTTTATTTCTTTCAACACATTCCCAGTGGATCAGAAGTTTACATACACTAAATTAGTATTTGGTAGGATTGGCTTTAAATTGTTTAACTTGGGTCAAACGTTTCGGGTAGCCTTCCACAAGCTTCCCACAATAAGTTAGGTGAATTTTGGCCCATTCCTTCCTGACAGGGCCAAAATTGTAATTGAGACAGGTTTGTAGGCCTCCTTGCTCGCACATGCTTATTCAGTTCTGCCAACAAATATTCTATGGGATTGAGGTCAGGGCTTTGTGATGGCCACTTCAATACCTTGACTTTGTTGTCCTTAAGCCATTTTACCACAAATTTGGAAGTATGCTTGGGGTCATTGTCCATTTGGAAAACCCATTTGTGACCAAGCATTAACTTCCTGACTGATGTCTTGAGATGCTGCTTCAATATATCCACATAATTTTCTTTCCTCATGATGCCATCTATTTTGTGAAGTGCACCAGTCCCTCCTGCAGCAAAGCACCCCCACAACATTTATTTATTTATTTTTTATTTATTTCACCTTTATTTAACCAGGTAGGCAAATTGAGAACACGTTCTCATTTACAATTGCGACCTGGCCAAGATAAAGCAAAGCAGTTCGACACATACAACAACACATAGTTACACATGGAGTATAACAAACATACAGTCAATAATACAGTGAAAAATAAGTCTATATACAATGTGAGCAAGTGAGGTGAGATAAGGGAGGTGAAGGCAAATAAAATATATTAATAAATAAAAATATAAAAAAGGCCATGGTGGCGAAGTAAATACAATATAGCAAGTAAAAAAACACTGGAATGGTTGGTTTGCAGTGGAAGAAGGTGCAAAGTAGAGATAGAAATAATGGGGTGCAAAGGAGCAAAATAAATAAATACAGTAGGTAAAGAGGTAGTTGTTTGGGCTAAATTATAGATGGGCTATGTACAGGTGCAGTAATCTATGAGCTGCTCTGACAGCTGGTGCTTAAAGCTAGTGAGGGAGATAAGTGTTTCCAGTTTCAGAGATTTTTGTAGTTCGTTCCAGTCATTGGCAGCAGAGAACTGGAAGGAGAGGCGGCCAAAGGAAGAATTGGTTTTGGGGGTGACCAGAGAGATATACCTGCTGGAGCGCGTGCTACAGGTAGGTGCTGCTATGGTGACCAGCGAGCTGAGATAAGGGGGAACTTTACCTAGCAGGGTTTTGTAGATGACCTGGAGCCAGTGGGTTTGGCGACGAGTATGAAGCGAGGGCCAGCCAACGAGAGCGTACAGGTCGCAGTGGTGGGTAGTATATGGGGCTTTGGTGACAAAACGGATGGCACTGTGATAGACTGCATCCAATTTATTGAGTAGGGTTTTGGAGGCTATTTTGTAAATGACATCACCGAAGTCGAAGATTGGTAGGATGGTCAGTTTTACAAGGGTATGTTTGGCAGCATGAGTGAAGGATGCTTTGTTGCGGAATAGGAAGCCGATTCTAGATTTAACTTTGGATTGGAGATGTTTGATGTGAGTCTGGAAGGAGAGTTTACAGTCTAACCAGACACCTAGGTATTTGTAGTTGTCCACATATTCTAAGTCAGAGCCGTCCAGAGTAGTGATGTTGGACAGGCGGGCAGGTGCAGGCAGCGATCGGTTGAAGAGCATGCATTTAGTTTTACTTGTATTTAAGAGCAATTGGAGGCCACGGAAGGAGAGTTGTATGGCATTGAAGCTCGCCTGGAGGGTTGTTAACACAGTGTCAAAAGAAGGGCCAGAAGTATACAGAATAGTGTCGTCTGCGTAGAGGTGGATCAGAGACTCACCAGCAGCAAGAGCGACATCATTGATGTATACAGAGAAGAGAGTCGGTCCAAGAATTGAACCCTGTGGCACCCCCATAGAGACTGCCAGAGGTCCGGACAACAGACCCTCCGATTTGACACACTGAACTCGATCAGAGAAGTAGTTGGTGAACCAGGCGAGGCAATCATTAGAGAAACCAAGGCTGTCGAGTCTGCCGATGAGGATGTGGTGATTGACAGAGTCAAAAGCCTTGGCCAGGTCAATGAATATGGCTGCACAGTACTGTTTCCTATCGATAGCGGTTAAGATATCGTTTATGCCCTTGAGCGTGGCTGAGGTGCACCCATGACCAGCTCTGAAACCAGATTGCATAGCGGAGAAGGTATGGTGGGATTCGAAATGGTCGGTAATCTGTTTGTTGACTTGGCTTTCGAAGACCTTAGAAAGGCAGGGTAGGATAGATATAGGTCTGTAGCTGTTTGGGTCAAGAGTGTCCCCCCCTTTGAAGAGGGGGATAACCGCAGCTGCTTTCCAATCTTTGGGGATCTCAGACGACACGAAAGAGAGGTTGAAAAGGCTGGTAATAGGGGTGGCAACAATTTCAGCAGATAGTTTTAGAAAGAAAGGGTCCAGATTATCTAGCCCGGCTGATTTGTAAGGGTCCAGATTTTGCAGCTCTTTCAGAACATCAGCTGACTGTATTTGGGAGAAAGAGAAATGGGGAAGGCGTGGGCGAGTAGCAGAGGGGAGGGCAGTGCTGTTGACCGGGGTAGGGGTAGCCAGGTGGAAAGCATGGCCAGCCGTAGAAAAATGCTTGTTGAAATTCTCAATTATAGTGGATTTGTCGGTGGTGACAGTGTTTCCTATCTTCAGTGCAGTTGGAAGCTGGGTGGAGGTGTTCTTATTCTCCATGGACTTTACAGTGTCCCAGAACTTTTTTGAGTTTGTGTTGCAGGAAGCAAATTTCTGCTTGAAAAAGCTAGCCTTGGCTTTTCTAACTGCCTGTGTATACTGGTTTCTAGCTTCCCTGAAAAGTTGCATATCACGGGGGCTGTTCGATGCTAATGCAGAACGCCATAGGATGTTTTTCTGTTGGTTAAGGGCAGTCAGGTCAGGAGAGAACCAAGGGCTATATCTGTTCCTGGTTCTAAATTTCTTGAATGGGGCATGCTTATTCAAGATGGTGAGGAAGGCATTTAAAAAAAATATCCAGGCATCCTCTACTGACGGGATGAGATCAATATCCTTCCAGGATACCTCGGCCAGGTCGATTAGAAAGGCCTGCTCGCTGAAGTGTTTCAGGGAGCGTTTGACAGTGATGAGTGGAGGTCGTTTGATCGCTGACCCATTACGGATGCAGGCAATGAGGCAGTGATCGCTGAGATCTTGGTTGAAAACAGCAGAGGTGTATTTGGAGGGCAAGTTGGTTAGGATGATATCTATGAGGGTACCCGTGTTTACGGAATTGGGGTGGTACCTGGTAGGTTCATTGATAATTTGTGTGAGATTGAGGGCATCAAGCTTAGATTGTAGGATGGCTGGGGTGTTAAGCATGTTCCAATTTAGGTCGCCTAGCAGCACAAGCTCTGAAGATAGATGGGGGGCAATCAGTTCACATATGGTGTCCAGAGCACAGCTGGGGGCAGAGGGTGGTCTATAGCAGGCGGCAACAGTGAGAGACTTGTTTTTAGAGAGGTGGATTTTTAATAGTAGAAGTTCAAATTGTTTGGGAACAGACCTGGATAGTAAAACAGAACTCTGCAGGCAATCCTTGCAGTAGATTGCAACACCGCCCCCTTTGGCCGTTCTATCTTGTCTGAAAATCTTGTAGTTAGGGATGAAAATGTCAGAATTTTTGGTGGTCTTCCTAAGCCAGGATTCAGACACGGCTAAAACATCTGGGTTGGCAGAGTGTGCTAAAGCAGTGAACAAAACAAACTTAGGGAGGAGGCTTCTAATGTTAACATGCATGAAACCAAGGCTGTTACGGTTACAGAAGTCATCAAAAGAGAGCGCCTGGGGAATAGGAGTGGAGCTAGGTACTGCAGGGCCTGGATTCACCTCTACATCACCAGAGGAACAGAGGAGGAGTAGGATAAGGGTACGGCTAAAAGCTATGAGAATTGGTCGTCTAGAACGTCTAGAACAGAGAGTAAAAGGAAGTTTCTGGGGGCGATAAAATAGCTTCAAGGAATAATGTACAGACAAAGGTATGGTAGGATGTGAATACAGTGGAGGTAAACCTAGGTAATGAATGATGATGAGAGAGATATTGTCTCTAGAAACATCATTGAAACCAGGTGATGTCATCGCATATGTGGGTGGTGGAACTGAAAGGTTGGATATATAGTGAGCAGGGCTAGAGGCTCTACAGTGAAATAAGCCAATAAACACTAACCAGAACAGCAATGGACAAGGCATATTTACATTAAGGAGAGGCATGCTTAATCGAGTGATCATAAGGGTCCAGTGAGTAGAGGTTGGTTGGGGTCACGGCGATCCAGACAGCTGGCCGGGTAGCTGGCTATCGGTAGCAAGATAACATAGGATGGAGGTGTATTTATTTTTTTTTATTTTTTTTTTGTCACCTCGTGCGTTTCCGTCAGTAGATTAGTGGGGTTCCGTGTGGTAGAGGGGATCGATCCAATTGGCAAAATAGATATAGTGACCCAAGAAAAAAAAGAAAAAAATTGTCCGGTATACTTATTTAGATAGCAGCCGATAAGACAGCTAATAATTAGCAGATGGGTATTCAGAAACGTCGCAATGGAAAAGCCTGTTGAAACCACCTCGGACAATTACGTCGGCAGACCAGTCGTGATGGATCGGCGGGGCTCCGTGTCGGCAATAAAGGGTCCAGTCCAATTGGCAAAAGAGGTATTGTAGCCCAAGAATTCGCTGGTAGACCTCTTCGGCTAGCCGGCAGATGGGCCTAGCTCGAGGCTAGCTCAAGGCTAACTGGTGCTTGTTTCGGGACAGAGGTGTTAGCCAGTAGTAGCCACTCGGTTGCAGCTAGCTAGCTACGATGATCCGGTGTAATTGTCCAGAGCTTGCGTCAGGAATCCGGTGATGTGGTAGAGAAAAAGCAGTCCTATATGCTCTGGGTTGATATCGCGCCTGCAGACTGGCAGGTATTGGCCCGAGCTGAAGCTGGCTGGTGTCCGAGTTAAGGGTGAAGACCGCAGCAGTGGCTAACTGACTACTAGCTAGTAGCTAGTTATCTGGCTAGCTTCTGATTGGGGTTACGGTTCTAAAGTATAAAAAATAGCAGATCCGTACCACATTGGGTGAGGCGGGTTGCAGGAATGTATATTCAGTTCCTAGATGGAAAGTGAAATTAAAATATATACGAAAAATACGAGGACTATTTACGCGGGACAAGACGGGACAAGACAAACACACGTCCGACTGCTACGCCATCTTGGAAAGAAAGATGAAAACATGATGCTCCCACCCCCGTGTTTCATGGTTGGGATGGTGTTCTTCGACTTGTAAGCATCTCCCTTTTTCCTCCAAACATAACGATGGCCATACAGTTCTATTTTTGTTTCATCAGACCAAAGGTATGATCTTTGTCCTCATGTGCAGTTGCAAACCGGAGTCTGGCTTTTTAATGGCAGTTTTGGAGCAGTGGCTTCTTCCTTGCTGAGCGACCTTTCAGGTTATGTCGATATAGGACTCGTTTTACTGTGGATATAGGTCATTTTGTACCTGTTTCCTCCAGCATCTTCACAAGGTCCTTTGTTGTTGTTCTGGGATTGATTTGCACTTTTCGCACCAAAGTACGTTCATCTCTAGGAGACAGAACGCGTCTCCTTCCGTAGCTGTATTTATTTATTTTACCAGGTATGTTGACTGAGAACACATTCTCATTTACAGCAACAACCTGGGGAATAGTTACAGGGGAGAAGAGGGGGATGAATGAGCCAATATGACGGCTGCGTGGTCCCATGGCGTTTATACTTGCGTACTATTGTTTATACAGATGAACGTAGTACCTTCAGGCATTTGGAAATTACTCCCAACAATGAACCAGACTTGTGGAGGTCTACAAATTTTTTTCTGAGGTCTTGGCTGATTTCTTTTGATTCTCCCATGATGTCAAGCAAAGAGGCACTGAGTTTGAAGGTAGGCCTTGAAAAACATCCACAGGTACACCTCCAATTGACTCAAATGAGGTCAATTGGCCTACCAGAGGCGTCTAAAGCCATGTCATCATTTTCTGGAATTTTCCAAACTGTTTAAAGGCACAGTCAACTTAGTGTATGTAAACTTCTGACCCACTGGAATTGTGCTACAGTGAATTAAAAGTGAAATAATCTGTCTGTAAACAATTGTTGGAAAAATTACTTGTGTCATGCACAAAGTAGATGTCCTAACCGACTTGCCAAAACTATAGTTTGTGAGCAAGAAATTTGTGGAGTGGTTGAAAAACGAGTTTTAATGACTCCAACATAAGTGCATGTAAACTTCCGACTTCAACTGTTTCAATGATGTCGCTCTTGCTGCTGGGGATTCTCTGATCCACCTCTACGCAGACGACACCATTCTGTATACATCTGGCCCTTCTTTGGACACTGTTTTAACAAACCTCCAAACGAGCTTCAATGCCATACAACACTCTTTCGTGGCCTCTAACTACTTTTAAATGCTAGTAAAACTAAATGCATGCTCTTCAACCGATTGCTGCCCGCACCCGCCCGCCTGACTAGCATCACTACTCTGGACGGTTCTGACTTAGAATATGTGGACAACTACAAATACCTAGGTGTCTGGTTAGACTGTAAACTCTCCTTCCAGACTCACATTAAGCATCTCCAATCCAAAATTATATCTTGAATCGGCTTCCTATTTCGCAACAAAACCTCCTTCACTCATGCTGCCAAACATACGCTTGTAAAACTGACTATCCTACCGATCCTTGACATCGGCGAAGTCATTTACAAAATAGCCTCCAACACTCTACTCAGCAAATTGGATGTAGTCTATCACAGTGCCATCCGTTTTGTCACCAAAGCCCCATATACTACCCACCACTGCAACCTGTATGCTCTCGTTGGCCCTCTCTACATATTCGTCGCCAAACTCACTGGCTCCAGGTCATCTATAAGTCTTTGCTACGTAAAGCCCCGCCTTATCTCAGCTCACTGGTCACCATCAGCTTACCCACCAGTAGCACGCACTCCAGCAGGTATATTTCACTGGTCACACCCAAAGCCAACACCTACTTTGGCCGCCTTTCCTTCCAGTTCTCTGCTGCCAATGACTGGAACGAATTGCAAAAATCACTGAAGCTGGAGACTTATATCTCCCTCTCTAACTTTAAGCATCAGTTGTCAGAGCAGCTTACCTGTACACAGCCCTTCTGTAAATAGCACACCCAACTACCTCATCCCCATATTGTTATTTAGATTTTTTTTCACCCCAGTATCTCTACTTGCACATCATCATCTGCACATCTATCACTCCAGTGTTAATGCTAAATTGGCCTGTGGCCTATTTATTGCCTTACCTCCCTAATCTTACTACATTTGAACACACTGTACATAGACCTTTTATATTGTGTTGTTGACTGTACGTTTGTTTATCTGTTTATCCCATGTGTAACTCTGTGTTGTTTTTGTAGCACTGCTTTGCTTTATCTTGGCCAGGTCGCAGTTGTAAATGAGAACTTGGATAAATAAAGGTGAAAAAAAAGGCTTTTTTTTATTTATTTAGAAGTTCACACATTTTTTTTAACATTTTGACTATCATTAATGTCATGATATTTTGAGTAAAGTAAAAAAATAATGAAATATTTTGGGTAGATATTCCAAAAATGTAAATATGTAAAGTGTTGGTTCCATGTTTCATGAGCTGAAATAAAACATCCCAGAATTTTTCCACACGCATGAAAGATTATTTCTCTCAAATCTGGTTCACAAATTTGATAACATCCCTGTCAGTGAACATTTCTCCTTTGCCAAGATAATCCATTCACCTGACAGGTGTGCCATATCAAGAAGCTGATCAAACAGCATGATCATTACACAGGTGCACCTTGTGCTGGGGACAATAAAAGGCCACTAAAATGTTCAGTTTTGTCACACAACACAATGCCACAGATGTCTCAAGTTTTGAGGGAGCGTGCAATTGGCATGCTGACTGCAGGAATATCCACTGGAGCTGTTACCAGATAATTGAATGTTAATTTAATTTCTCTACCATAAGCCGCCTCCAACGTTGTTTTAGAGAATTTGGCAGTACATCCGACCGGTCTCACAACCGCAGACCATGTATAACAACGCCAGCCCAGGACTTCCACATCGTCTGAGCACCCGCCACCCAGAGCTATTTGACCAATTAGGAGAGTGATGTGGTGCTGCAGCAGTTGACCTGGCCTCCACAATCAACCGACCTCAACCCAATTGAGAAGGTTTGGGATGAGTTGGACCGCAGAGTGAAGGAAAAGTAGCCAACATGTGCTTAGCATATGTGGGAACTCCTTCAAGACTGGTTGTCCTGGTAACAGATACCAGAGGGCAGATCTATTTTATTTGTTCAAACTAAACTACAGCACTTACTTTGATGAGTCAAATCTGATCCTTTCTTCTCTCCTCCTCCTCTCACAGTTCCACTCAGACCCGTTGTTTTCCTGCAGTCCACCAGCAGCACAGACAACCTCTTCATACCCAGCAGTAAGGCGCTACCAGAAGAGGCACAACACGGGGACTCCGGGAGGACGGAAGGGCTAGCGTTGTCCTGGTAACCCTAAAGAGGGGACACAGACCATTATGGATGCTGATGTCACTGTTGTCATAAAGTGCTTAACAGAAAACCAGCCCCGGATAGAGCAAGATGTATGTTAGACCAGACCAAGCTGTACCATCTGGTGTTGTGATCTGGAGAGACTCTTCTCTGACTCGTCAGCATCAGGATGTTGTTGATGCTCCCCAGAGGATCCACGATAGTCATGTCTCTCTCCTGTGTGAACGAGAACATCAAACAGATTGTAAACTTATGATCTTCTACTACAATCATAGGGTCTAACAAGAGGCATTAATATGTCTAAAAAGGGCCTAAAATGGCCACTTCCATCATGATTTTATTAAATATTTTTTGTGATGCAAATGTAAAAGGGTCGTTCCACGAATTGGGTGAGTTTTGCATTCCTTTTAAGTATAAATTATGCACCAATATTGAATTTTAAAACCCCACATTAGTTCAACAATGGCAGAGTTTGTGCCCCTGTTTAAGACAGTACTCACTGGTGTTAATCTGATCTTCTGTCTCCTCCTCTTTCACTACCAAAACGACCTCCTTCTTCACCTTTATTGAGACAGCCTCCTCTTCCTCTCTAAAAGGTTCTTCCTCTTTTTCCCCTATAACATCCTCCTGTTTCATTCTGAAAGCTTCTACCTCCTCTCCCACTCCTAAAGGTTCTTTATCTTTTTTCACAGCAATATCCTCTTCTTCTTCTTTCACTTTAACAGCCTCCTCTGCCTCCTCTTTCATTCTGAAAGTGTCTACCTCCTCCTCTTCCACTGTGACAGCCTCTATCCCCTCTTCCTCTTTCACTACAATATGTTCTTTCTCATATTTCACTGTAATACCCTCATCTTTCAGTGTGATATTCTCCTCTTCCTCCTTTTTCAATCTGAAAGCTTCTTCCTCCTCCTCTTCCACTGTGACAGCCTCTATCCCCTCTTCCTCTCCAAACGGAGATTTCTCTTCTTTCACTGTAACACCCTCTTCTTCTTCTTCTTTGACGACAATGTTCATTCCCAGAGATTCTTTCTCCGTCCAGTAGACCTCCTCTTCTTTAGCAAGGGGCGAGTAGTTTAGTGAGCTCATGGTCCGGGATGTTAGCTAGTTAGCTAGCTAGTTAACATTAGCGACTAGCCTAGTGCTAGGCTCAGTATCAATCTTTAACAAGTTTGCAAATTGAACAACCAAATTAGCTTAAAGTTAACCAGTAGAAACGTCAACAGAATTGTGTTTAAAACACTGAGATTAGCTAATGTACATAAACATGGTCTAAAGCGTCAATGTTTCGCATTTAAATTAGCTAGCAAGCTACTGAGGCGTTTGAAAGAGTAGCCGTGTTGTTGTTCCTGAAGAAGCGTCCCGTCCAGTCCATTATACGTCACGCAAGAAGAGTCAGCTGAAAGACGCAAATCGCCATCTGCTGACTGGAGTGGGTAACGCAGATTGGAAACAACAGTTACTACACTTTTTGTATTGGAAAGAACGTCATAATAATTTAACAATAAGCTGATATATTTTCTCTTCCATTTTACAAATAATACTTTCCTGTACACAGAAGTATAAGCTTAATATGAACATGTATATTGATTGAATTTATTTGACAGTTTATAAAATACATACAATAAGGGAGCTCCTCCAGCTGGTGACGCCTCCACATACAATTTAAGAAAATCATGAAGGATAACACAATAATGCTTAACAGATATTTACATGGTGGTCCTTTTCAAAAGGGGGAGGGGAAATACAACAAGGTTAGGCGGCGATTGTAAAGACAACAGACAATGACAGACACAATTGTTGTTTGTTTCACAACATCCGATAATTAATACAATTTCCTTTCCTAATAAACAACTATGGTACGTCTTCCTTGTCTCACATACCCTTAATATATAAACAATCAAACCCTAATATATATATGTATATACAAGACAATCACAATATAATAAACAACTATGGTACATCTTCATTGTCTCACATACCCCCAATACATTTTGATTTGGCAAAATTACACAACTCAAATTCTTACACTATTAACTACTATCTTACACTACTTCTAACAAATTTGGCAAATACGGCTATTGGATCTTCCCAGACTCTTATCATCAGATGGACCCCAGCCATCAATCTGCAAGGCTTTGATCTTCCCAGACTCTTATCATCAGATGGACCCCAGCCATCAATCTGCAAGGCTTTGATCTTCCCAGACTCTTATCATCGGATGGACCCCAGCCATCAATCTGCAAGGCTTTGATCTTCCCAGACTCTAATCATCGGATGGACCCCAGCCATCAATCTGCAAGGCTTTGATCTTCCCAGACTCTTATCATCGGATGGACCCCAGCCATCAATCTGCAAGGCTTTGATCTTCCCAGACTCTTATCATCGGATGGACCCCAGCCATCAATCTACAAGGCTTTGATCTTCCCAGACTCTTATCATCGGATGGACCCCAGCCATCAATCTGCAAGGCTTTGATCTTCCCAGACTCTTATCATCGGATGGACCCCAGCCATCAATCTGCAAGGCTTTGATCTTCCCAGACTCTTATCATCAGATGGACCCCAGCCATCAATCTGCAAGGCTTTGCCCTTTTGATCTGTGGAACCTTGCAAGTTGATTTGTAACAATAAATGCATAAAGTATTTGCTTGTAAGTTTGGATGAAAATGTAATTGAAACCAGAGTGAAAATGATCTTGCAGTTATACATTAGAATTTATTTCCTGTTGGAGTTTACATTATAGGACCACTACTTATTCATCAGTTATTCAGCACACTACTATGATACACAGCCCTATGATACCCATCCCAATGATATCCTATGATACCCATCCCAATGATATCCTATGATACCCATCCCAATGATATCCTATGATACCCATCCCTATGATATCCTATGATACTATGACACACATCCCTATGATTCCCTATGATACTATGATACCCATCACTATAACACACATCCCTATGATTCCCTATGATACTATGATACCCATCACTATGATACCCATCCCTATGATTCCCTATGATACCCATCCCTATGACACACATCCCTATGATATCCTATGATACCCATCACTATGATACCTATCCCTATGATTCCCTATGATACCCTATGATACTATGATACCCATCCCTATGATACTATGACACACATCCCTATTGGCCAGTGGAGGCGGCGCCAGACATTATAGCACCAGTACTTAATTATCCCCAACATCATTCTGAGATAAGAGTTTATTTACATAAACATACACGCAGTAGGGAAAACACTGGAAAGTCAATACCTAACACGAATTTCCCGAGTCTCTGCAGCCTCCCACCACGTATAGGGCACCTCTCCTATGTCCCACTGTTCAGAGGCATATATTTATCCTACTGTTCAGCAGCCTAAAATCTGTCCTGTTTCCTACTGTTCAGTAGCCTACATCCTTATCTACTGTGTGTTTATTCTCATGTGTTCTCATGTTACCTAACTGATTAAAACGATTTCCACACTGGGAGGAGTGGTAAGGCTTCTCCCCTGTGTGTGTATTCTCTCATGTGTTTTCAAGTTTAAAAACTGGGTAAAACTCTTTCCACACTGGGAGCAGTGGTACAGCTTTTCTCCTGCGTGTATTCTCTCATGCCGTTTCAGGTCCCCTAACTGGGTAAAATCCTTTCCACACTGGGAGCAGTGGTAAGGCTTCTCTCCTGTGTGTATTCTCTCATGCCGTTTCAGGACCCCTAACTGGGTAAAATCCTTTCCACACTGGGAGCAGTGGTACAGCTTTTCTCCTGTGTGTACTCTCTCATGTTGTTTCAGGTCCCCTAACTGGTTACAACCCTTACCACACTGGGAGCAGTGGTAAGGCTTGTCTCCTGTGTGTGATCTCTCATGTTTTTTAAGGTAGCTTTTCTGATTAAAACTCTTTCCACACTGGGAGCAGTGGTAAGGCTTCTCCCCTGTGTGTAATTGCTTGTGTGTTTTCAGGTTACATAAGTGGATAAAACTCTTTCCACACTGGGAGCAGTGGTAAGGCTTCTCCCCTGTATGTATTATCTCATGTGTTTTCAGGTTACGTAAGTGGGTAAAACTCTTTCCACACTGGGAGCAGTGGTACAGCTTTTCTCCTGTGTGTATTCTCTCATGTCGTTTCAGGTCACCTAAGTGGTTACAACCCTTTCCACACTGGGAGCAATAGTACAGATTTTCTCCTGTGTGTATTCTCTCATGTCGTTTCAGGTCACCTAAGTGGTTGCAACCCTTTCCACACTGGGAGCAATAGCACAGATTTTCTCCTGTGTGTATTCTCTCATGTCGTTTCAGGTCACCTAACTGGTTACAACCCTTCCCACACTGGGAGCAGTGGTAAGGCTTTTCTCCTGTGTGCATTCTCTCGTGTTTTTTCAGGTAGCTTTTCTGGTTAAAACACTTTCCACACTGGGAGCAGCAGTAAGGCTTCTCCCCCGTGTGTAATTGCTCGTGTGTTTTCAGGTTATTTAAGTGAGTAAAATTCTTTCCACACTGGGAGCAATGGTAAGGCTTCTGCCCTGTGTGTATTCTCTCATGTGTTTTCAGGTTACGTAAGTGGGTAAAACTCCTTCCACACTGGGAGCAGCGGTACAGCTTTTCTCCTGTGTGTATTCTCTCATGTGTTTTCAGATTACACAAGTGGGTAAAACTCTTTCCACACTGGGAGCAGTGGTAAGGCTTCTCCTCTATGTGTATTCTCTCGTGTTTTTTCAAGTAGCTTTTCTGGTTAAAACCCTTTCCACACTGGGAGCAGTGGTAAGGCTTCTCCCCTGTGTGTATTCTCTCGTGTTGGTTCAGGTGTCCTTTCTGGTTAAAACTCTTTCCACAGTGGGAACACTGGTGTCTTCTTGCTGGTTTGGACGTCCCTGGCTCTGGTTCTTCTGAGTCTGGTCTTTCTCCTGCTAAAGACAGAGTGTTCATTTAAATAGAGACCTGAATGAAACCTCCACATGATAAAACGGCCTTGCTACGAGGGTAAATCCCAATCAGATCCCTCAATAACCTGATGCCAGTTTTAACAGTCTTGGTGTGATTTTAAAACAAATATTGTAGAGCTTCCTGGTAATTACTGATAATATGTTTACATTACTTGTTTTATTCATTCTGTTTTACAAGTCAGAACACAAAAAACTAAACCGTTCTTGGACACTGAAGACACAGACGTCGCTGGATTCCAATCGAGCAGGTGGTTCTAAATATATAACTTTCATAGATGTATGATACAGAATGCAAAAAATAAAACAAAAAATAAAAACAAAAAATAAGTAAATAGGACATTTTGTGTGGAAGTCCAAAACTAGTTTTTACGTCGAAGGCACAAAGCACATCAGTAACATCTCCCCGTTGTTGAAAGGGTTCGACACATGCTGTTTAAATGGACCAATTTCTTATTTATACATTCACAGATTTTCAACATGTTGACTATCGTTGATGTCATATTTTGGGTAAAGTAAAAAATAAGGTGAAATATTTGGGGTAGATGTTCCTAAAACTGATAGTTACTATATATAGTAAGTCTATATACAGCCATATCATAGAGTTTGAAAAGGCATGTTCATTCTCATGTGATGAATAACCTATGACATCATATGTTTCTAAAACGGATAGCAACTACACTGAACAAAAATATAAACGCAACATGTAAAGTGTTGGTCCCATGTTTCATGAGCTGAAAAAAAAGATAGCAGAATTTTCCCCCATACGTACAAAATGCTTATTTCTCTTGAATTGGGCACAAATTTTGCATCCCTGTTAGTGAACATTTCTCCTTTGCCAAAATAATCCATCCACCTGACAGGTGTGGCATATCAAGAAGCTGATTAAACAGCATTATCATTACACAGGTGCACCTTGTGCCGGGGACAATAAAAGGCCACTCTAAAATGTGCAGTTTTGTCACACAACACGATGCCACAGATGTCTCAGAGGGAGCGGGCAATTGGCTGACTGCAGGAATGTCCACTGGAGCTGTTGCCAGGGAATTTAATGTACAGTACCAGTCAAAAGTTAGGACTCACCTACTCATTCAAGGGTTTTTCTTCATTTTTACTATTTTCTACATTGTGGAATAATAGTGAAGACATCAATACTATGAAAAACACATATGGAATCATGTTGTAACCAAAAAAAGTGTTAAACAAATCTAAATATATATTAGATTCTTCAAAGTAGCCACCCTTTGCCTTGATGACAGCTTGGCATTCTCTCAACCAGCTTCACCTGGAATGCTTTTCCAACAGTCTTGTAGGAGTTCCCACATATGCTGAGCATCGGGTGATTGTGGAGGCCAGGTCATCTTATGCAGCACTCCATCACTCTCCTTCTTGGTCAAATAGCCCTTACACAGCCTGGAGGTGTGTTGGGTCATTGTCTTGTTGAAAAATAAATGATAGGCCCACTAAGCCCAAACCAGATGGGATGGTGTATCACTGCAGAATGCTGTGGTAGCCATGCTGGTTAAGTGTGCCTTGAATTCTAAATAAATCACAGACGGTGTCACCAACAAAGTACCCCCAATCCACCTTCTCCATGCTTCACGGTGGGAACCACACATGTGGAGATCATCCGTTCACCTACTCTGTGTCTCACAAAGACACGCCGGTTGGACCCGAAAATCTTAAATTTGGACTCATCAGACCAAAGGACAGATCTAATGTCCATTGCTTGTGTTTCTTGGCCCAAGCAAGTCTCTTCTTCTTATTGGTGTCCTTTAGTAGTTGTTTCTTTGCAGCAATTTGACAATGAAGGCCTGATTCACGCAGTCTCCTCTGAACAGTTGATGTTGAGATGTGTCTGTTACTTGAACTCTGTGAAGCAGTTATTTGGGCTGCAATTTGAGTAATGAACTTTTCCTCTGGGTCTTCCTTTCCTGTGGTGGTCCTCATGAGAGCAAGTTTCATCATAGCTCTTTTGCGACTGTACTTGAAGAAACATTAAAAAAGTTATTGAACTTTTCCGGATTGACTGACCCTCAAGTAATGATGGACTGTCTTTTCTCTTTGCTTAATCTTGCAACTATAGGGGGAGCTGTTTCGCATTAGCATAATTTGCTCTCCAGATTAAACTGCCTAGTACTCAATTCTTGCTCGTACAATATGCATATTATTGTTATTATTGGATAGAAAACACTCTCTAGTTTCTATAGCAGTTTGAATTATGTCTCTGAGTGAAACAGAACTCATTCTACAGCACTTTTCCTCCCAGTGTTTGAGATTTCAGAAATCTTGGCCTCTGGTTCCAGATCAGTTTTAAAGTCTCTGTAAATCCTATGAGGATACAAACACTGCCCACGCCTTCCTCTAGATGTCAGTAAGTGGTGACAATTTGAATGGAGTCGATTGCGCAATCAGTGCCTATACCTATAAACGGCAAAGACCGGATGTACCGTCCCTTTGCTCCCTGCGCCTGACGCACGATGGACGTTGGACCTCCTCTCTTTCCAGGCTTTGGTTTAGCCACTTATATATCGCCGGTCATGTTTTTACTCGTTAGAGGTGTTAAAAACATCATAAGGTAGTTAATTTAAACCGTTTTATAGCAATTTATATCCGTTTAGTGCGATTTTGAGGCAGTTCTATGTGATGCTCTTTGAAGCTTTGGGCACGTTTCGGGGTCCCGGTCGAACGTTAGTGGGCATTTCGACGGACAGAGGACATCTTTCGACCAAAAGAAGATTAGACCCAAGAAAGGATACATTGCCCAAGATTCTGATGGAAGATCACCTCACAGTAAGAAATATTTAATATGATAAATCGTTGTTCTGTCGAAAAATTTTGAACGCATATTCCGCCATTTTGTTTGGTATAGCTTCGCTTGGCGAACCCTGTATTGCACAGTAAGGATAATTTTAGAAATGTAATTCAGCGATTGCATTGAGAACTAATTTGTCTTTCGATTCCTGTCAACCCTGTATTTTTTAGTCAAGTATATGATTAGCTATTGATTAAACTAGATCACTCTGAAAGATGGCGACCGACATTTTCAGGCTTGTTTTGCTACTATTTTCATTGTATAACCACGGTTTTTTATGGCTAAATATGCACATTTTCGAACAAACTCTATATGTATGTTGTAATATGATGTTACAGGAGTGTCATCGGAAGAATTCTGAGAAGGTTAGTGAAAAAATTAATATATTTTGGCGATGATAACGATATCGCTCTCTTTGGCTTGAATTCATGCTGGGGTAACGTTTGCATATGTGGTATGCTAATATAACGATTTATTGTGTTTTCGCTGTAAAACACTTAGAACATCTGAAATATTGTCTGAATTCACAGGATCTGTGTCTTTCCATTGCTGTGAGCTGTATATTTTTATGAAATGTTTTATGATGAGTAAATTGGTAAAACACGTTGCTCTCTGTAGTAATTCTAGTCGAGTTGTGATGGTGGGTGCAATTGTAAACTATGATTTCTACCTGAAATATGCACATTTTTCTAACAAAACCTATCCTATACAATAAATATGTTATCAGACTGTCATCTGATGAGGTTTTTTCTTGGTTAGTGGCTATCAATATCTTTATTTGGCCGAATTGGTGATAGCTAGTGGTGGAGAGAAAAAATGGTGGACAAAGAAAAATGGTGTATTTTGCTAACGTGGTTAGCTAATAGATTTACATATTGTGTCTTCCCTGTAAAACATTTAAAAAAACAGAAATGATGGGTTTATTCACAAGATCTGTATCTTTCATCTGGTGTCTTGGACTTGTGATTTAATGATATTTAGATGCTACTATTTAATTGTGACGCTATGCTAGCGATGCTAATCAGTGTGGGGGGGGGGGGGGGGGTGGGGGGTGATCCCGGATCCGGGGTTGAGGCTCGTGAAAGGTTAATTGAGCTGTTCTTGTCATAATATGGACTAGGTCTTTTACCAAATAGGGCTATCTTCTGTATACCACCCCTACCTTGTCACAACACAACTGATTGGCACAAATGCATTTAGAATGAAATAAATTCCACAAATTAACTTTTAAGAAGGCACACCTGTTAATTAAAATGCATTCTACGAGCCTACCTCATCAAGCTGGTTGAGAGAATTCCAAGAGTGTGCAAAGCTGTCATCGAAGCAAAGGGTGGCTAATTTGAAGAATCTCAAATATAAAATATATTTATTTGTTGAACACTTTTTTGTTTACTACATGATTCCATATGTGTTATTTCATAGTTGATGTCTTCACTATTATTCTACAATGTAGAACATAGTACAAATAAAGAAAAACCCTGGAATGAGTAGGCATGTCCAAACTTTTGACTGGTACTGTAAATTCCTCTACCATAAGCCGCCTCCAACGTCATTTTAGAGAATTTGGCAGTACGTCCAACCGGCTTCACAAATGCAGATCACGTGTAACCACGCCCGCCCAGGACCTCCACATCCGGCTTCTTCACCTGCGGGAGACTGAGACCAGCCACCTGGACAGCTGATGGAACCGAGTAGAACGTCTCTCTGTAATAAAGCCATTTTGAGGGGGAAAACTAATTCTGATTGGCTGGGCCTGGCTCCCCAGTGGGTGGGCCTATGCCCAGTCATGTGAAGTCCGCAGATCAGGGCCTAATGAATGTATTGACATTGACTGACGTATATGAACTGTAAATCGTTGAAATTGTTGCGTTTATGTTTTGTTCAGTCTATATATAGCCATATTATACAGTATGAAGAGGCTTGTTCATTCACGTCATGAATTCAATATGACATCATATTTGAAATATGTTTTATTAGACTTTTATTCTGTAATAGATCATGTGGGTTGAAAAGTGTTTTATGATGTAATAGATCATATGGGTTGAAAAGTGTTTTATGATGTAATAGATCATATGGGTTGAAAAGTGTTTTATGATGTAATAGATCATACGGGTTGAGTAGTGTTTTATGATGTAATAGATCATACGGGTTGAGTAGTGTTTTATGATGTAATAGATCATATGGGTTGAAAAGTGTTTTATGATGTAATAGATCATATGGGTTGAAAAGTGTTTTATGATGTAATAGACCATACGGGTTGAGTAGTGTTTTATGATGTAATAGACCATACGGGTTGAGTAGTGTTTTATGATGTAATAGACCATACGGGTTGAGTAGTGTTTTATGATGTAATAGACCATACGGGTTGAGTAGTGTTTTATGATGTAATAGACCAAACGGGTTGAGTAGTGTTTTATGATGTAATAGATCATATGGGTTGAGTAGTGTTTTATGATGTAATAGATCATATGGGTTGAGTAGTGTTTTATGATTTAATAGATCATGTGGGTTGAGTAGTGTTTTATGATGTAATAGATCATGTGGGTTGAGAAGTGTTTTATGATGTAATAGACCATACGGGTTGAGTAGTGTTTTATGATGTAATAGACCATACGGGTTGAGTAGTGTTTTATGATGTAATAGACCATACGGGTTGAGTAGTGTTTTATGATGTAATAGACCATACGGGTTGAGTAGTGTTTTATGATGTAATAGACCATACGGGTTGAGTAGTGTTTTATGATGTAATAGACCATGCGGGTTGAGTAGTGTTTTATGATGTAATAGATCATGTGGGTTGAGTAGTGTTTTATGATGTAATAGATCATGTGGGTTGAGTAGTGTTTTATGATGTAATAGATCATGTGGGTTGAGTAGTGTTTTAAGATGTAATAGATCATGTGGGTTGAGTAGTGTTTTATGATGTAATAGATCATACGGGCTGAGTAGTGTTTTATGATGTAATAGATCATGTGGGTTGAGTAGTGTTTTATGATGTAATAGATCATACGGGTTGAGTAGTGTTTTATGATGTAATAGATCATATGGGTTGAGTAGTGTTTTATGATGTAATAGATCATATGGGTTGAGTAGTGTTTTATGATGTAATAGATCATACAGGTTGAGTAGTGTTTTATGATGTAATAGATCATACGGGTTGAGTAGTGTTTTATGATGTAATAGATCATATGGGTTTAGTGTTTTATGATGTAATAGATCATATGTGTTGAAAAGTGTTTTATGATGTAATAGATCATATGGGTTGAGTAGTGTTTTATAATGTAATAGATCATATGGGTTGAGTAGTGTTTTATAATGTAATAGATCATACGGGTTGAGTAGTGTTTTATGATGTAATAGATCATATGGGTTGAGTAGTGTTTAATGATGTAATAGATCATATGGGTTGAAAAGTGTTTTATGGAGTAATAGATCATATGGGTTGAAAAGTGTTTTATGATGTAATAGATCATATGGGTTTAGTGTTTTATGATGTAATAGATCATATGTGTTAAAAAGTGTTTTATGATGTAATAGATCATATGGGTTGAGTAGTGTTTTATGATGTAATAGATCATATGGGTTGAGTAGTGTTTTATGATGTAATAGATCATATAGGTTGAGTAGTGTTTTATGATGTAATAGATCATATGGGTTGAGTAGTGTTTTATGATGTAATAGATCATATAGGTTGAGTAGTGTTTTATGATGTAATAGATCATATGGGTTGAGTAGTGTTTTATGATGTAATAGATCATATGGGTTGAGTAGTGTTTTATGATGTAATAGATCATATAGGTTGAGTAGTGTTTTATTATGTAATAGATCATACGGGTTGAGTAGTGTTTTATGATGTAATAGATCATATGGGTTGAGTAGTGTTTTATGATGTAATAGATCATATGAAGAATGGCGCTGAAGGAGATGGCTGACGTTTTACGATCCCGTAACCAATTGTGCGATTGTGTATGCTTCTTCTCGTTATTTGTAACTTATTTTGTACATAATGTTTCTGCCACTGTGTCTTATGACTGAAAATAGCTTCTAGATATCAGGACAGCGATTACTCACCCCGTACTGGAGAAATACTTTCTCTTCAATGAAGGATTTACTTCAGAAGCCGGACAAGGCCCTCATCCTCGTCATTCGCATGAGAAAGAAACGGAGGTATCAGGGACGAACGTCCGGGTGCCTTGTAAGGATCCGTCGCCAAGAGGGTAATATACCTTTACCATCGGTCCTATTAGCCAACGTACAATCAATCGATAAAAGACGAAGTACGATTACGTATATATCCTACCAACGGGACATTAAAAACTGTTTCACCGAGTCATCATATCACAACCAGCTATTGTTGGGAGTCCCATAGGGCGACGCAGAATTGGCCCAGCGTCGTCTGATGTAGGCCGTCATTGTAAATAAGAACTTGTTCTTAACTGACTTGCCCAGTTATATAAAGGTTCAATATAAATATGGCCATAAGCAAACAGGAAAACACTCATCGAGAGGTGGGCTCCTAGTGGCTGGAGACTTTAAACAGGAACACACTCAGAGGTGGCGCTCCTAGTGGCTGGAGACTTTAAACAGGAACACACTGATCCAGAGGTGGCGCTCCTAGTGGCTGGAGACTTTAAACAGGAACACACTCATCCAGAGGTGGGCTCCTAGTGGCTGGAGACTTTAAACAGGAACACACTCATCCAGAGGTGGGGCTCCTAGTGGCTGGAGACTTTAAACAGGAACACACTCATCCAGAGGTGGCGCTCCTAGTGGCTGGAGACTTTAAACAGGAACACACTCATCCAGAGGTGGGCTCCTAGTGGCTGGAGACTTTAAACAGGAACACACTCATCCAGAGGAGGCGCTCCTAGTGGCTGGAGACTTTAAACAGGAACACACTCATCCAGAGGTGGCGCTCCTAGTGGCTGGAGACTTTAAACAGGAACACACTCAGAGGTGGCGCTCCTAGTGGCTGGAGACTTTAAACAGGAACACACTCATCCAGAGGTGGGGCTACTAGTGGCTGGAGACTTTAAACAGGAACACACTCATCCAGAGGTGGGCTCCTAGTGGCTGGAGACTTTAAACAGGAACACACTCATCCAGAGGTGGCGCTCCTAGTGGCTGGAGACTTTAAACAGGAACACACTCATCCAGAGGTGGCGCTCCTAGTAGCTGGAGACTTTAAACAGGAACACACTCATCCAGAGGTGGCGCTCCTAGTGGCTGGAGACTTTAAACAGGAACACACTCATCCAGAGGTGGGGCTCCTAGTGGCTGGAGACTTTAAACAGGAACACACTCATCCAGAGGTGGGGCTCCTAGTGGCTGGAGACTTTAAACAGGAACACACTCATCCAGAGGTGGGCTCCTAGTGGCTGGAGACTTTAAACAGGAACACACTCATCCAGAGGTGGGCTCCTAGTGGCTGGAGACTTTAAACAGGAACACACTCATCCAGAGGTGGGCTCCTAGTGGCTGGAGACTTTAAACAGGAACACACTCATCCAGAGGAGGCGCTCCTAGTGGCTGGAGACTTTAAACAGGAACACACTCATCCAGAGGTGGGGCTCCTAGTGGCTGGAGACTTTAAACAGGAACACACTCATCCAGAGGTGGGCTCCTAGTGGCTGGAGACTTTAAACAGGAACACACTCATCCAGAGGTGGGGCTCCTAGTGGCTGGAGACTTTAAACAGGAACACACTCATCCAGAGGTGGGGCTCCTAGTGGCTGGAGACTTTAAACAGGAACACACTCATCCAGAGGTGGCGCTCCTAGTGGCTGGAGACTTTAAACAGGAACACACTCATCCAGAGGTGTCGCTCCTAGTGGCTGGAGACTTTAAACAGGAACACACTCATCCAGAGGTGGCGCTCCTAGTGGCTGGAGACTTTAAACAGGAACACACTCATCCAGAGGTGGGCTCCTAGTGGCTGGAGACTTTAAACAGGAACACACTCATCCAGAGGTGGGCTCCTAGTGGCTGGAGACTTTAAACAGGAACACACTCATCCAGAGGTGGGGCTCCTAGTGGCCGGGGACTTTAATGAAGGGAAACTCAAATCTGTTTTACCTCATTTCTACCAGCTCGTAAAATGTGCGACCAGAGGAAAACTCTAGACCACCTTTACTCCACACATAGACGCAAGTTTGCGGACGACACTACAGTGGTAGGCTTGATTACCAACAACGACGAGACGGCCTACAGGGAGGAGGTGAGGGTCCTCGGAATATGGTGTCAGGAAAATAACCTCACACTCAACGTCAACAAAACAAAGGAGATGATTGTGGACTTCAGGAAACAGCAGAGGGAGCACCCCCCTATCCACATCGACGGGACAGTAGTGGAGAGGGTAGTAAGTTTTAAGTTCCTCGGCGTACACATCACGGACAAACTGAATTGGTCCACCCACACAGACAGCGTTGTGAAGAAGGCGCAGCAGCGCCTCTTCAACCTCAGGAGGCTGAAGAAATTCGGCTTGTCACCAAAAGCACTCACAAACTTTTACAGATGCACAATCGAGAGCATCCTGTCGGGCTGTTTCACCACCTGGTACGGCAAATACCACTGTTGGCTTGCTTCTGAAGCTAAGCAGGGTTGGTCCTGGTCAGTCCCTGGATGGGAGACCAGATGCTGCTGGAAGTGGTGTTGGAGGGCCAGTAGGAGGCACTCTTTCCTCTGGTCTAAAAAATATCCCAATGCCCCAGGGCAGTGATTGGGGACACTGCCCTGTGTAGGGTGCCGTCTTTCGGATGGGACGTTAAACGGGTGTCCTGACTCTCTGAGGTCATTAAAGATCCCATGGCACTTATCGTAAGAGTAGGGGTGTTAACCCCGGTGTCCTGGCTAAATTCCCAATCTGGCCCTCAAACCATCATGGTCACCTAATAATCCCCAGTTTACAATTGGCTCATTCATCCCCCTCCTCTCCCCTGTAACTATTCCCCAGGTCGTTGCTGCAAATGAGAACGTGTTCTCAGTCAACTTACCTGGTAAAATAACGGTAAAATAAATAAAAAAATAAAAAACTGCTCCGCCCACAACCGTAAGGCTCTCCAGAGGGTAGTGAGGTCTGCACAACGCATCACCGGGGGAAAACTACCTGCCCTCCAGGACACCTACACCACCCGATGTCACAGGAAGGCCATAAAGATCATAGAGGACAACAACCACCCGAGCCACTGCCTGCTCACCCCGCTATCATCCAGAAGGCGAGGTCAGTACATGTGCATCAAAGCAGGGACCGAGAGACTGAAAAACAGCTTCTATCTCAAGGCCATCAGACTGTTAAACAGCCACCACTAACATTTAGTGGCTGCTGCCAACATACTGACTCAACTCCAGCCACTTTAATAATGGAAAGTGATGGAAATGTATGTAAAAATGTATCACTAGCCACTTTAAACAATGCCACTTAATATAATGTTTACATACCCTACATTACTCATCTCATATGTATATACTGTACTCTATACCATCTACTGCATCTTGCCTATGCCGTTCTGTACCATCACTCATTCATATATCTTTATGTACATATTCTTTATCCCTTTACACTTGTGTGTATAAGGTAGTAGTTGTGGAATTGTTAGATTACTCGTTGGTTATTACTGCATTGTCGGAACTAGAAGCACAAGCATTTCGCTACACTAGCATTAACATCTGCTAACCATGTGTATGTGACAAATAAAATTTGTTTTGATTTGATACAAAGCTCTCCCTCGCCCTCCATGTGGCAAATTTGGCCATAATTCTATCCTGATTCCTGCTTAAAAGCAAAAACTAAAGCAGGAGGCACCAGTGACTCGGTCACTAAGAAAGTGGTCAGATGAAGCAAAAGCTACACAACTATTTTGCACAGACTGGAATATGTTCCTGGATTCTTCCGATGGCTTTGAGAAGTACACCACATCAGTCACTGGCTTCGTCAATAAATGCATTGATGACGTCGTCCCCACAGTGACCGTACGTACATACTAGAGGTCGACCGATTAATCAGCATGGCCGATTAATTAGGGGCGATTTCAAGTTGTCATAACAATCAGTAATCGGCCTTTTTGGACGCTGACTATGGCCGATTACATTGCAATCCACGAGGAAACTGCGTGGCAGGCTGACTTCGTTACACGAGTGCAGCGTCAAAAGGACCTTGTGTCTGCACAGAGCCAAGGTAAGTTGCTAGCTATCATTAAACTTATCTTATAAAAACAATCAATCTTCACATAATCACTAGTTAACCTGATGAGGACAGGGGGTGCTGTTTTCACATTTTGGGGAAAAACGTGCCCAATTTAAATGGCCTCGTACTCAATTCTTGCTCGTACAATATGCATATTATTATTACTATTGGATAGAAAACACTCCCTAGTTTCTAAAACCGTTTGAATTTTGTCTGTGGGTAAAACAGAACTCATTTGGCAGCACACTTTGTGACCAGGAAGTGGAAAGTCTGAAATCTATGTTCTGTTCAAGTGACTGCCTATAAATGGGCATGATACGTATGACTATACGTGCACGTCATACACCTTCACCCGGATGTCAAGAGGAAGTGAGAGGAAAAATTAGTTGATTATCTCTGTCTGACGTTGAATAAGCCCTCTTGGAACAACGTGTCCCCCATTTTCTGTTTTCTGCAAGGCGCGTGTTGGGACCTGTTATTGCCTACTGGAAAGCTGTCGTTATGGGCGAATATGATCTCCGGCTTTGATTTTATTTGATACATGTTACAATATCATACTTTATAACATAAAGTATGTTTTTTCAATATAGTTTCATTAGATTATTGAAATTTATTCGGGACATTAGGCGTGTTGCGTTGTTTGACTTTGTTGACGTTGGAGAGCTTAGCGCCGCATGGCCAGTGTGCTTGCTAATTCAAGAGGGAAAAAGAACGTTCTGAATCCAAAACAACGATGGTTCTGGACAAAGGACCCCTTGTACAACATTCTGATAGAAGATCAGCAAAAGTAGGAACCATTTTGTGATGCTATTTTATATATATCTGTCGAACTGTGTACTAGTAGCTTTGCGCTCAGGTTTTGGTTATTCCTTTACCATAACTAAGTCTTATGTCGTAATGAAGATATTTTTAGAATTCTAACACTGCGATTGCATTAAGAACTAATGGATCTATCGTTTCCTATACATGTATTTTTTTGTAATGTTTATGAATAGCTATTTGGTCAGAATAGGTGAGAGTCTAATAGAAATATCCGCACATTCTGGGAAAAAGATGCTACGTTAGCACGTTATGCTACGTTATGCTACGTTGTATAACCACGGATTTCAGCTCTAAATATGCACATTTTCGAACAAAACATAAGTGTATGTATAACCTGATGTTATAGGACTGTCATCTGAGGAAGGTTTATGAAGGTTAGTGAAATTTAATATCTTTTGCTGGTTTATTCGCTAACGCTAACGTGCCTATTGCTATCGCTAACGTGCCTTGATGAATGAATGCGGTAGTGTGGTAGGCTATTGTAGTAAGCCAATATAATGCTATATTGTGTTTTCGCTGTAAAACACTTAAAAAATTGGAAATATTGGCTGTATTCACAAGATCTGTAACGGCGGTCCTCCTCCTCTTCATCAGAAGAGGAGGAGCATGGATTGAACCAAGGCGCAGCGTATTGGAATGACATGATTTATTAAAGACACGACAAAACAACGAAGACAGGAACGAACTATACTTGAATAAACTAACAAAATAACAAAACGAATGTAGACAGACCTGGACGAACGAACTTACATATAACACGAGGAACGCATGAACAGGCAAACTGACTACATAAAACGAAACGAACAAACATACCGAGAACAGTCCCGTGTGGCGTAACATACAGACACTGACACAGGAGACAACCACCCACAACGAACACTGTGAAAACACCTACCTAAATATGACTCTTAATTAGAGGAACGCCAAACACCTGCCTCTAATTAAGAGCCATACCAGGCAACCCATAAACCAACATAGAAACAGAAAACATAGAAATGCCCACCCAAACTCACGTCCTGACCAACTAACACATAAAACTAACAGAAAACAGGTCAGGAACGTGACATAACCCCCCCTCAAGGTGCGAACTCCGGGCGCACCAGCAGAAAGTCTAGGGGAGGGTCTGGGTGGGCATCTGACCACGGTGGTGGCTCAGGCTCTGGACGAGGTCCCCACCCCACCATAGTCAATCCCAGCTTACGTTTACCCCTTATCATGACCACCCTCTTATTTCCCCCACCTAATTTAAGGGGCAACACCAAGATAAAGTACAGCTCCGGGACAAGGTAGCTCAGGACAGAGAAATAGCTCAGGACAGAGGGATAGCTCAGGATAGAGAGGTAGCTCAGGATAAAGAGGTAGCTTAGGATAGAGGGGCAACTCCGGACTGAAGGACAGCTCCGGACAGAGAGACAGCTCTGGACTGAGGGGCAGTTCTGGATTACTAGCCGCTTCTGGCTGAGGGGCAGCTCATGGCTGACTGACGGCTCTGGACGCTCATGGCAGGCTGACGGCTCTGGACGCTCATGGCAGGCTGACGGCTCTGGACGCTCATGGCAGGCTGACGGCTCTGGACGCTCATGGCAGGCTGACGGCTCTGGCTGCTCATGGCTCGCTGACGGCTCTGGCTGCTCATGGCTCGCTGACGGCTCTGGCTGCTCATGGCTCGCTGACGGCTCTGGACGCTCATGGCTGGCTGACGGCTCTGGACGCTCATGGCTGGCTGACGGCTCTGGACGCTCATGGCTGGCTGACGGCTCTGGACGCTCATGGCAGGCTGACGGCTCTGGACGCTCATGGCTCACTGACGGCTCTGGACGCTCATGGCTCACTGACGGCTCTGGCAGATCCTGTCTGGTTGGCGGCTCTGGCAGATCCTGTCTGGTTGGCGGCTCTGGCAGATCCTGTCTGGTTGGCGGCTCTGGCAGATCCTGACTGACGACTGGCTCTAGCGGCTCCTGACTGACTATCGGCTCTGATGGCTCGGGACAGACGGGCGGCTCTAATGGCTCGGGACAGACGGATGGCTCAGACGGCACTGGGGAGACGGATGGCTCAGACGGCGCTGGGGAGACGGATGGCTCAGACGGCGCTGGGGAGACGGATGGCTCAGACGGCGCTGGGGAGACGGATGGCTCAGATGGCGCTGCGGAGACGGATGGCTCAGACTGCTCCTGTCTGGCGGAAGGCTCTGGCTGCTCCTGTCTGGCGGAAGGCTCTGTAGGCTCATGGCAGACGGGCAGCTTTGCAGGCTCATGGCAGACAGGCAGTTCATGCGCCGTTGGGCAGACGGCAGACTCTGGCCGGCTGAGACGCACTGTAGGCTTGGTATGTGGTGCCGGAACTGGAGGCACCTGACTGGGGACACGCACTTCAAACCTAGTGCGGGGAGCAGGGACAGGGCACACTGACCTCTCGAAGCGCACTATATGCCTGGTGCGTGGTACCGGACTGAGGGCACGCACCTCAGGACGAGTGCGGGGAGAAACAACAGTGTGCACAGGACTTAGGAGACGCACAGGTGGCTTAGTGCGCGGTGCCGGAACTGGAGGCACTGGGCTGGAGACACGCACCATAGGGAGAGTGCGTGGAGGAGGAACAGGGCTCTGGAAACGCACTGGAAGCCTGGTGCGTGGTGTAGGCACTGGTGGTACTGGGCTGGGGCGGGGAGGTAGTGCCGGAAATACCGGACCGTGAAGGCGTACTGGCTCCCTTGAGCACCGAGCCTGCCCAACCTTACCTGGTTGAATGCTCCCCGTCGCCCGACCAGTGCGGGGAGGTGGAATAACCCGCACCGGGCTATGTAGGCGAACCGGGGACACCATGCGTAAGGCTGGTGCCATGTAAGCCGGCCCGAGGAGACGCACTGGAGACCAGATGCGTTGAGCCGGCCTCATGACACCTGGCTCAATGCCCAATCTAGCCCTACCAGTGCGGGGAGGTGGAATAACCCGCACTGGGCTATGCACTCGTACAGGAGACACCGTGCGCTCTACTGCGTAACACGGCGCCTGCCCGTACTCCCGCTCTCCACGGTTTGCCTGGGAAGTGGGCGCAGGTCTCCTACCTGCCCTTGGCCCACTACCTCTTAGCCCCCCCCCAAGAAATTTTTGGGAATTACTCACGGGCTTTTCGGGCTTCCGTGCAAGACGCGTCCCCTCATAACGCCGGTTCCTCTCTCTCTTTTCCTCCGCTCTCCGAGCTGCCTCCAGCTGTTCCCATGGACGGTGATTCACTTTAGCCCATGGTCCTTCTCCGTTAAATATTTGCTCCCAACTCCACAAGTCCTGTATACTTGCCCGTTGCTCAAAATTACGCTGCTTGGTTCTGGATTTTTGGTGGGTGGTTCTGTAACGGCGGTCCTCCTCCTCTTCATCAGAAGAGGAGGAGCATGGATTGAACCAAGGCGCAGCGTATTGGAATGACATGATTTATTAAAGACACGACAAAACAACGAAGACAGGAACGAACTATACTTGAATAAACTAACAAAATAACAAAACGAATGTAGACAGACCTGGACGAACGAACTTACATATAACACGAGGAACGCATGAACAGGCAAACTGACTACATAAAACGAAACGAACAAACATACCGAGAACAGTCCCGTGTGGCGTAACATACAGACACTGACACAGGAGACAACCACCCACAACGAACACTGTGAAAACACCTACCTAAATATGACTCTTAATTAGAGGAACGCCAAACACCTGCCTCTAATTAAGAGCCATACCAGGCAACCCATAAACCAACATAGAAACAGAAAACATAGAAATGCCCACCCAAACTCACGTCCTGACCAACTAACACATAAAACTAACAGAAAACAGGTCAGGAACGTGACAAGATCTTTGTCTTTCATTTGCTATACACCATGTATTTTTCAGAAATGTTTTATGATGAGTATTTCGGTATGTCACGTTGGTGTCTGTAATTATTCTGGCTGCTTTCGGTGCAATTTCTGATTGTAGCCGCAATGTAAACTATGATTTATACCTGAAATATGCACATTTTTCGAACAAAACATAGATTTATTGTATAACATGTTATAAGACTGTCATCTGATTAAGTTGTTTCTTGGTTTCTTTGGTTTGTTTTGGTTTGCGGGATTGTTTTCTGTTATTTGGTGTTGGTATTTAAGTGGATATTTTCTATTTCTATTTTCCGGACAGTTTAGTCCTGTGTGTTTGGACTTGGATTTTCATGCGCCCGTTGTGATGGGCATGACTGTTGTTACTGTCGACAGGAATAAAAATCCACGTCCTGAACTAACCTGCTCTCTGCGCTTGACTCCTCCACCCAATACTCCTAGAAGCTCTGACAATGGGACCACGAAGCCGTCATATTGGCTCATTCATCCCCCTCTTCTCCCCTGTAACTATTCCCCAGGTTGTTGCTGTAAATGAGAATGTGTTCTCAGTCAACATACCCGGTAAAATAAAAAATAAATAAATACAGCTACGGAAGGAGACGTGTTCTGACTCCTAGAGATGAACGTACTTTGGTGCGAAAAGTGCAAATCAATCCCAGAACAACAAAGGACCTTGTGAAGATGCTGGAGGAAACGGGTACAAAATGACCTATATCCACAGTAAAACGAGTCCTATATCGACATAACCTGAAAGGTCGCTCAGCAAGGAAGAAGCCCCTGCTCCAAAACCGCCATAAAAAGCCAGACTACAGGTTGCAACTGCACATGGGGACAAAGATCATACTTTTTGGAGAAATGTCCTCTGGTCTGATGAAACAAAAATATAACTGTTTGGCCATAATGACCATCGTTATGTTTGGAAGAAAAAGGGGAGAAGCTTGCAAGCCGAAGAACACCATCCCAACCGTGAAGCACGGGGGTGGCAGCATCATGTTGTGGGGGTGCTTTGCTGCAGGAGGGACTGGTGCACTTCACAAAATAGATGGCATCATGAGGCAGGACAATTGTGGATATATTGAAACAACATCTCAAGACATCAGTCAGGAAGTTAATGCTTGGTCGCAAATGGGTCTTCCAAATGGACAATGACCCCAAGCATACTTCCAAAGTTGTGTCAAAATGGCTTAAGGACAACAAAGTCAAGGTATTGGAGTGGCCATCACAAAGCCCTGACCTCAATCCTATAGAAAATGTGTGGCCAGAACTGAAAAAGCGTGTGTGAGCAAGGAGGCCTACAAATCTGACTCAGTTACACCAGCTCTGTCAGGAGGAATGGGCCATAATTCACCCAACTTATTGTGGGAAGCTTGTGGAAGGCTACCCGAAACGTAAACTTCTGACACACTGGGAATGTGATGAAAGAAATAAAAGCTGAAATATATAATTCTCTCTACTATTATTCTGACATTTCACATTCTTAAAATAAAGTGGTGATCCTAACTGACCTAAGACAGGGCATTTTTACAAGGATTAAATGTCAGAAATTGTGAAAAACTGAGTTTAAATGTATTTGGCTGAGGTGTATGTAAACTTCTGACTTCAACTGTAATCATGACATAACATTGAAGGTTGTGCAATGTAACAGCAATATTTAGACTTATGGATGCCACCCGTTTTATAAAATATGGAACGGTTCCGTATTTCACTGAAAGAATAAACGTTTTGTTTTCTAAATTAAACTGTCTGGATTTTACCATATTAATGACCTAAGGCTTGTATTGCTGTGTGTTTATTATAATTAAGTCTATGATTTGATATTTGACAGAGCAGTCTAACTGAGCGGTGGTAGGTAGCAGCAGGCTCGTAAGCATTCATTCAAACAGCACTTTCCTGCAATTGCCAGCAGCTCTTAACAATGCTTGAAGCACTGCGCTGTTTATGACTTCAAGCCTATCAACTCCCGAGATTAGGCTGGCAATACTAAAGTGCCTATAAGAACATCCAATAGTCAAAGGTATATGAAATACAAATGGTATAGAGAGACATAGTCGACGCGTCATAATTCCTATAATAACTACAACCTAAAACTTCTTACCTGGGAATATTGAAGACTCATGTTAAAAGGAACTACCAGCTTTCATATGTTCTCATGTTCTGAGCAAGGAAACTTAGACGTTAGCTTTTTTACATAGCACATACTGCACTTTTACTTTCTTCTCCAACACTTTGTTTTTGCATTATTTAAACCAAATTGAACATGTTTCATTATTGATTTGAGACTAAATAGATTTTATTTATGTATTATATTAATTCTTGCAACTATAGGGGGAGCTGTTTCGCATTAGCATTTTTTGGTCTCCAAATTAAACTGCCTAGCACTCAATTCTTGCTCGTACAATATGCATATTATTGTTATTATTGGATAGAAAACACTCTCTAGTTTCTATAGCCGTTTGAATTATGTCTCTGAGTGGTACAGAACTCATTCTACAGCAATTTCCTTGCCAGGGAGTGAGATTACAGAAATCTTTGTCCCTGTTCCCAGTTCAGTTTTTAAGTCCGTGTTAATACTATGAGGATACAAACACTGCCTACGCCTTCCTCTAGATGTCAGTAAGTGGTGACAATTTGAATGGAGTCGATTGCGCAATCAGGGCCTGTATAAAACACCAAAGACCGGAAGGAGCTAATATGATAAATCGTTGTTCTGTCGAAATATTTTAAACGCATATTCCGCCATTTTGTTTGGTATAGCTTCGCTTGGCGAACCCTGTATTGCACAGTAAGGATAATTTTAGAAATGTAAATCAGCGATTGCATTAAGAACTAATTTGTCTTTCGATTCCTGTCAACCCTGTATTTTTTAGTCAAGTATATGATTAGCTTTCGATTAAACTAGATCACTCTGAAATATGGCGTCCGACATTTTGAGGCTTGATTTGCTACTATTTTCATTGTATAACCACGGTTTTTTATGGCTAAATATGCACATTTTCGAACAAACTCTATATGTATGTTGTAATATGATGTTACAGGAGTGTCATCGGAAGAATTCTGAGAAGGTTAGTGAAAAAATTAATATATTTTGGTGATGATAACGTTATCGCTCCCTTTGCCTTGAATTCATGCTGGGGTAACGTTTGCACATGTGGTATGCTAATATAACGATTTATTGTGTTTTCGCTGTAAAACGCTTAGAAAATCTGAAATATTGTCTGAATTCACAAGATCTGTGTCTTTCCATTGCTATGCTTTGTCTATTTTTATGAAATGTTTTATGATGAGTAAATTGGTAATACACGTTGCTCTCTGTAGTAATTCTAGTCGCTTTGGGGAGATTTGTGATGGTGGCTGCAATGGAAAACTATGATTTATACCTGAAATATGCACATTTTTCTAACAAAACCTATGCTATACAATAAATATGTTATCAGACTGTCATCTGATGAGGTTTTTTCTTGGTTAGTGGCTATTTATTTCTTTATTTGGTCGAATTGGTGATAGCTAGTGATGGAGTGGAAAAATAGTGGAGTAAAAAAAATGGTGTCTTTTGCTAACGTGGTTAGCTAATAGATTTACATATTGTTTCTTCCCTGTAAAACATTTTAAAAATCAGAAATGGTGGCTAGATTCACAAGAAGTGTATCTTTCATCTGGTGTCTTGGACTTGTGATTTAATGATATTTAGATGCTACAATTTACTTGTGACGCTATGCTAGGCTATGCTAGTCAGCTTTTTTACTGTGGGGGGTGCTCCCGGATCCGGGATGAGTACCAACTAAAAGTTAAAGGTTTTGTAAGTAAATTGTAACCGGTCCTCAATCAGCAGTCTGAATTAACCTAGAGTCACCAAAACATCAACTTTTAGAGAAGTTTGGAGATTATTCCACAAGTAAGGTGCTAAGAGCTGATTTACCTAACTCTGTACAGACCAAAGGAATTTCCAGAGCTAGCCATCCCTGAGACTGTGTATGATATCACCAACTCTTACCTCTCATGGTTATTGTAGATGTTAGCTACAGAGGGAGTTACTGTCAAAGAAATGTATAAATGCAAAGAGAGCAATGAATGGACCTACGTGACCACAAAGAGGGTCAGCCTACTTCCTGATGGAGAATGCAGGGATGTGCACTGAACCTGTACCCATAATAAAACAAAGTGCACTATGGTCAAATGCATCTAATGGCTTTAATGAAGTGGCAGCTGCATTCATATAGATGATGTCACCATAGTCTAGGACCAGTAAGAACATCGATTGAATGATCTGCTTTGTACTATTAAGCAAGAGGCCTGACCTATTTCAGCCTAAAACACCAACTCAGCATCTTAATTAACTAACTCATCAATATGTTTTTAAAAGACAGCTTAATGTCTATATAGAAACCCAGCCTAAAACACCAACTCAGCATCTTAATTAACTAACTCATCAATATGGTTTTTTAAACACAGCTTCATGTCTATATAGAAACCCAGCCTAAAACACCAACTCAGCATCGTAATGAAGTAACTCATCAATAGTTTTTTTTTAAAGACAGCTTAACATCAGATACACCATACAAGGTACATACACTTCAATCATTAATTATTTTTGTGCAATCTAGAAAACAACATATACTTAGTTTTTTTGTATTGTCATTACGGGTCTCGTCCCGTGTATTGTCATTGCGGGTCTCGTCCCGTGTATTGTTATTACGGGTCTCGTCCCGTGTATTGTCATTACGGGTCTGGTCCCGTGTATTGTCGTTACGGGTCTGGTCCCGTGTATTGTCGTTACGGGTCTCGTCCCGTGTATTGTCTTTACGGGTCTCGTCCCGTGTATTGTCGTTACGGGTCTCGTCCCGTGTATTGTCGTAACGGGTCTCGTCCCGTGTATTGTTGTAACGGGTCTCATCCCGTGTATTGTTGTAACGGGTCTCATCCCGTGTATTGTCGTTACAGGTCTCATCCCGTGTATTGTCGTTACGGGTCTCTTCCCGTGTATTGTCATTACGGGTCTCTTCCCGTGTATTGTCGTAACGGGTCTCGTCCCTTGTATTGTCGTTACGGGTCTCGTCCCGTGTATTGTCGTTACGGGTCTCGTTCCGTGTATTGTCATTACGGGTCTCTTCCCGTGTATTGTCGTAACGGGTCTCGTCCCGTGTATTGTCATTACGGGTCTCGTCCCGTGTATTGTCATTACGGGTCTCGTCCCGTGTATTGTTGTTATGTCAACACTGCCAAGTGGCTGGGATGTCATCCACTGAGTCCACAGTCCTCTTCACCATAAACACCATCTGTTGTCTGCACACCTCTGACCACAGATCAAATTAAATGTTATTGGTCTCATACACATATTTCTCTGATATCGCAGGTGTAGTGAAACAGTGCAGTAATATCTAACAAAACAATACATGCAAATCCCCACAATTTATTTCAAGGATGAAGAAATATAGAAATAGTAGAACGATTAATGTCAGAGTCCGGAATATAAATATATACCGTTTGTTTACAATGTATATTTATTGCATTTTTTTGTTTTGCCTTCACCTCCCTTATCTCACCTCACTTGCTCACATTGTATATAGACTTATTTTTCTACTGTATTATTGACTGTATGTTTGTTTTACTCCATGTGTAACTCTGTGTGGTTGTATGTGTCAGACTGCTTTGCTTTATCTTGGCCAGGTCTCAATTGTAAATGAGAACTTGTTCTCAACTTGCCTACCTGGTTAAATCAAGGTGAAATAAAAAAAAATATGATGTTGTGTATAGACATTATGGAGCGTATATGAATATAAAAGGTGTGAACAGCAGTAGTTATATAGGATGAGCCTTGACTAGAATACAGGGTGGAGTACTGGGTGGTAGATGACTAGTAACAGTGACTAAAGTTCAGGTTTTATGGAACAGGGTTTAATTTTTCTGAGGGACAATCACACAAATGTTTACGCAAAAGACACACCAGAATGGCTTTCCAAGACTTATCATCAACTCAGTCTTCTGAAAACCTGTTTCCATCACATCTGTCGTGAGAAGTTTTATACGTTATGACTTTATTCACATAAAAACTTTGAATGGAAACGTGTTTAATCAAGCTATATACAGCCTAATTATTTTCCTAATTTTCAGCCTCGAGTCTTCTTGGGTATGACGCTACAAGGTTGGCACACCTGTATTTGGGGAGTTTCTCTCATTCTCTGCAGATCCTCTCAAGCTCTGTCAGGTTGGATTGGGAGCATTGCTGCACACCTATTTTCAGGTCTCTCCAGAGATGTTCGATCAGGTTCAAGTCTGGGCTTTGTCTGGGCCACTCAAGGACATTCCTAGACTTGTCCCGAAGCCACTTCAGCTTTGTCTTGGCTATGTGCTTAGCGTTGTTGTCCTGTTGGAAGGTGAACCTTTGTCCCAGTCTGAGGTCCTGAGCGCTCTGGTGCAGGTTTTCATCAAGGATCTCTCTGTACTTTGCTCCGTTCATCTTTGCCTCGATCCAGACGAGTCTCCCAGTCCCTGCCGCTGAAAAACATCCCCACAGCATGATGCTGCCACCACTTTTTTTTATTTTATTTATTTTTATTTTACCGTTATTTTACCAGGTAAGTTGACTGAGAACACGTTCTCATTTGCAGCAACGACCTGGGGAATAGTTACAGGGGAGAGGAGGGGGATGAATGAGCCAATTGTAAACTGGGGATTATTAGGTGACCATGATGGGTTGAGGGCCAGATTGGGAATTTAGCCAGGACACCGGGGTTAACACCCCTACTCTTACGATAAGTGCCATGGGATCTTTAATGACCTCAGAGAGTCAGGACACCCGTTTAACGTCCCATCCGACAGACGGCACCCTACACAGGGCAGTGTCCCCAATCACTGCCCTGGGGCATTGGGATATTTTTTTTTTTTGACCAGAGGAAAGAGTGCCTCCTACTGGCCCTCCAACACCACTTCCAGCAGCATCTGGTCTCCCATCCAGGGACTGACCAGGACCAACCCTGCTTAGCTTCAGAAGCAAGCCAGCAGTGGTATGCAGGGTGGTATGCTGCTGGCACTTTGCTTCACCATAGGAATGATGCCAGGTTTCCTCCAGACGTGACGCTTGGAATTCAGGCCAAAGAGTTCAATCTTGGTTTCATCAGACTAAAGAATCTTGTTTCTCATGGTCTGAGAGTCCTTTGGGTGCCTTTTGGCAAACTACAAGTGGGCTGTCATGTGCCTTTTACTGAGGAGCGGCTTCCATCTGGCTACTCTACCATAAAGGCCTGATTGGTGGAGTGCTGCAGAGATGGTTGTCCTTCTGGAAGGTTCTCCCATCTCCACAGAGGAACTCTGGTGCTCTGTCAGTGACCATCGGGTTCTTAGTCACCTCCCTGACCAAGGCCCTTCTCCTCCGAAGAGTCTTGGTGGGTCTTGGTGGTTCCGAACTACAACCTTTTAAGAATGATCGAGGCCCTTGTGTTTTTTGGGACCTGCAATGCTGCAGAAATGCTTTGGTCCACTTCCCCAGATCCGTGACACAATCCTGTCTCGAAAGGAATATATCACATCAAATATAGGCTACTTAAACTTCATGACAGACCACACATTCCTCCGATTGTTGTTGAAAAACATTTCTTAAATGGAACAAAACGGAGATAAACATACCTGAATTTGTCCAATAGAAACTCTCGTTTGCAACTGATGGACTAACCTAGATCACAAACGCAGTGCCCTTGTTTGGGTGTAGGGCCTGATCAGAGCCTGAAGGTACGGAGGTGCCGTTCCCCTCACAGCTCCGTAGGCAAGCACCATGGTCTTGTAGCGGATGCGAGCTTCAACTGGAAGCCAGTGGAGAGAGCGGAGGAGCGGGGTGACGTGAGAGAACTTGGGAAGGTTGAACACCAGACGGGCTGCGGCGTTCTGGATGAGTTGTAGGGGTTTAATGGCACAGGCAGGGAGCCCAGCCAACAGCGAGTTGCAGTAATCCAGACGGGAGATGACAAGTGCCTGGATTAGGACCTGCGCCGCTTCATGTGTGAGGCAGGGTCGTACTCTGCGAATGATGTAGAGCATGAACCTACAGGAACGGGTCACCGCCTTGATGTTAGTTGAGAACGACAGGGTGTTGTCCAGGATCACGCCAAGGTTCTTAGCACTCTGGGAGGAGGACACAATGGAGTTGTCAACCGTGATGGCGAGATCATGGAACGGGCAGTCCTTCCCCGGGAGGAAGAGCAGCTCCGTCTTGCCAAGGTTCAGCTTGAGGTGGTGATCCGTCATCCACACTGATATGTCTGCCAGACATGCAGAGATGCGATTCGCCACCTGGTTATCAGAAGGGGGAAAGGAGAAGATTAATTGTCTCATCTCGGTACCTAATGGCAGTCAGGCTACCTCTGGCGAGCACATGGAGGGCTGTGCGGCCCCACAAAGAAATGCCACCCCACACCATGACTGACCCACCGCCAAACCGGTCATGCTGGAGGATGTTGCAGGCAGCAGAACATTCTCCAAGGCGTCTCCAGACTCTGTCACGTCTGTCACATGTGCTCAGTGTGAACCTGCTTTCATCTGTGAAGAGCACAGGGCGCCAGTGGCGAATTTGCCAATCTTGGTGTTCTCTGGCAAATGCCAAACGTCCTGCACGGTGTTGGGCTGTAAGCACAACCCCCACCTGTGGATGTCGGGCCCTCATACCACCCTCATGGAGTCTGTTTCTGACCGTTTGAGCAGACACATGCACATTTGTGGCCTGCTGGAGGTCATTTTGCATGGCTCTGGCATTGCTCCTCCTTGCACAAAGGCGGAGGTAGCGGTCCTGCTGCTGGGTTGTTGCCCTTCTACGGCCTCCTCCACGTCTCCTGATGTACTGGCCTGTCTCCTGGTAGCGCCTCCATGCTCTGGACACTACGCTGACAGACACAGCAAACCTTGCCACAGCTCGCATTGATGTGCCATCCTGGATGAACTGCACTACCTGAGCCACTTGTGTGGGTTGTAGAGTCCGTCTCATGATACCACTAGAGTGAAAGCACCGACAGCATTCAAAAGTGACCAAAACATCAGCCAGGAAGCATAGGAACTGAGAAGTGGTCTGTGGTCACCACCTGCAGATTCACTCCTTTATTGGGGGTGTCTTGCTAATTGCCTATAATTTCCACCTTTTGTCTATTCCATTTGCACAACAGCATGTGAAATTTATTGTCAATCAGTGTTGCTTCCTAAGTGGACAGTTTGATTTCACAGAAGTGTGATTGACTTGGAGTTACATTGTGTTGTTTAAGTGTTCCCTTTATTGTTTTGAGCAGTGTATATGTGTATTATACCTGTTGATACAGTGCTCATATGTGAAACTATTCTAACTGAACATTTTCATTCACAGTGGCACTGATTCCGACTGGGAGCCCCCAGCGCCAACTTGTTCATCCAGCTGGACCCCTGCTGTCTCTGGGCCATCTACAGGTGTGAAGGCACCGACAAAGAAGCGGAAGAGGGGAAGTGTGCCACCTGCTAACAAAGGGACAGAAGGGCGTTGGCACACTGTCCTAGAAGATGACGTGGAGCCACCCCAACCAACTTTTCGGCCGAAAAGGAAGCCAGGACCTCAGGTGAACTCGACCACAACTTACAGCCCCCTTCAGCTTTTTCAGTTGTTTTTCACACAATCCGTTGTAGATTCGCTTGTGTCTAACACGAATAAGTATGGGAAGAAGAAGCAGGCAGGCAAAAAGGTAGCATGGAAGCCCATATCCATGTCAGACTTTTTCTGCTACCTTTCACTGGTCATCTACATGGGGATAGTGAAGCTGAAAAGCCTGACGGACTACTGGAAAACGTCATCACTCTACCAACTGCCTTTCCCCATGACTGTTATGTCCTGCAAAAGGTTTCTGGTTCTTTCACAGGCGCTTCATATCAGTGACCCAAAGTTTGATGAAGAGAGGCACAGCAACGTTTGATAGACTGTGCAAAATAAAACCTCTCTACTCCAGTATTGTTGAGGCCTGCAAGACGTACTTTCAGCCAGCCCAGAACGTGTCAATCGATGAGAGGATGGTAGCCTCAAAGGCCAGAATTGGCCTCAAACAATACATGCGAAACAAACCAACCAAGTGGGGTTACAAGCTGTTTGTGTTGGCTGATTCTGTGTGTGCCTACACATGCAATTTTTTTGTCTATGAGGGGAGGAACAGTTATGCTACCGGTAAGGGACTTGGCTATGACTCTGTAATGGAGTTATTGGATTTTCAACTGCTAGGGAAGGGCTACAAACTTTTTGTGGATAACTTCTACACAAGCCCTACCCTGTTTGCAGACCTTAGGAAGCGGGAAGTGTGGGCTTGTGGCACCATTCGTACCAACAGGGTGGGCTTTCCGAAGACGAAGGTGAACGACATGCCTAAGCAGGCTGAGCGGGGGACCATGCGATGGATCTGTGAAGATGGCCTGCTTTTTGTAAAGTGGATGGATACCAGAGAGGTGGTGATGTGCACAACAATCCACAAGTCCTTCAATGGGGATCATGTTGTCAGGCGTGTGAAGGACGGGGTATGGACCACCAAAAATGTTCCCATTCCAGCTGCAGTAAAGGACTACAACAAGAGCATGGGAGGTGTGGACCTATCAGATGCGCTGATAGGCTATTACAATGTTCTCCATAAGACAATGAAATGGTACAAGACCTTCTTCTATCATTTCATCGACATTGCTGTGGTGAATGCATTCATCCTACACAAGGAAATGGCTAAGAGCTGTGGAAAGCCCTTCCTCTCACAGAAAGCCTTCAGAGAGCAGCTCATCAAGGAGCTTGCTGGCTACAGCACCACTGCACCACGCCCTGTCCCTTCTGCTCCTGCCACAAGTGTTCATCTGCCCAAATATATTTGTGCAGGCATGGATGTGCCTAAGGGCCAAAAGGGCACAGCATGGAGGCGTTGCTGTGTTGTTTGCAAGATGAAGTCCCCCATCACCTGCACCACATGCTCGGTGACCCTCTGCTTTACATCAGAAAGAGACTGCTATGGCATCTGGCATCAGCAGCAGAATATTGTGTAGAGCTTTGGCAAAGCGGGTGGGGTTATATCCTTCCTGTTTGGCCCTGTCCGGGGGTCTCATCGGATGGGACCACAGTGTCTCCTGACCCCTCCAGTATTTATGCTGCAGTAGTTTTCTATTAACAGTGTGATTTAGAGCAAAAACCAGGAAAACAGGGACAAATCAGAAACCTGGAAAACCTAAACGGAGAAAATGGAATTGGGTAAAGAAATATATATATAAATTGATAGAGATGTTATATATAGATAGAGATGTTATAGAGCCCTAAATAATGTAGAAATGTTATCTTATTACTGGATTATCTAGGGATAGTGTAGAGTAACAGCTGTGTCCTGAAGTGACCTTTAACCTCCCTGCTCCTCAATACTTCTTCCACTGGATCAAAGCTTCAGCCAAGTAGGATACATGATAGTGGCAACACATGGAGTAGGGTTGGATATAGTCATGGTAGGATATATGATAGTGGCAACACATGGAGTTGGGTTGGATATAGTCATGGTAGGATATATGATAGTGGCAACACATGGAGTTGGGTTGGATATAGTCATGGTAGGATACATGATAGTGGCAACACATGGAGTAGGGTTTGATATTGTCATGGTAGGATACATGATAGTGGCAACACATGGAGTAGGGTTTGATATAGTCATGGTAGGATACATGATAGTGATAACACATGGAGTAGGGTTTGATATAGTCATGGTAGGATACATGATAGTGGCAACACATGGAGTAGGGTTTGATATAGTCATGGTAAGCAAAATACTTTTCTCAATATATTGTGCAGCTTTCTGTTGCAGGATCTTTTTATGGGGGGGTGCCCTTTTTTGTTTACACATCACACACATGGTTATGGGCTTAAAAAAGAAGACACCAGTACCATGTCAGATACAGTTTAAATGTATTCATATTTGAATTTGCATCCCAATATGACACTTTAAATACATAACAGAAGACTGAAATGTAACAAAATGCCTATTGTGTTTATTGAACTGTACACTGAGATGCTCAGTTGGTCAATATTCCCCTCCAGTGATTCTCCAACATCTTGTCAACATGTTCAATAAAAATGGATCAGATATCTAATACCAGTCTATCTTTATAGACATGTATCCATAATAAGACTTAGGCCTCCCATATAGTCTGCAGAAACCTCTCCAAAATGTCACATTTTTTAAACATCTTTATTTTCATGCATATAACTTGTCAAAAAACTTTTTTTATTACCAAATTCAGTCTTTCGTGTGGACAATATTTTGTTCATGTTTTCATGAGTGTTTGAGATTAGGTCCCCGAATGGTCAAAAACCTCTTCAAATAGAAGTATGTTTACAGCACAATATATCTTACAGGTAGGTCCTCTCTCACTCACTCTCATCATGTCACAGCTGACAGGCTCCCAGAGGCAGGGTAATAAAAGGCCCCCAGCTCACTCAACTGCCCCTCCCCTCTCCAACAGACATCAACCCAGAACATCCTGAAGACAGAACATCTAAAAGATCATCTGGGAATCCTTTCTTCCTCATGGAGCTTTTTGAAAGTGAGGAGAATATTCAATGTGATGTTTGTACAGTGCCTTTGGAAAATATTCAGACACCATGACTTTTTCCACATTTTATTAAGTTACAGCCTTATTTTAAAATGGATTTTAAAAAGATATTTATATATTCAGCAAACTACACACAATAGCCCATCATTTGGGGCGGCAGGTATTGGATAAAAAATATACCTTCTTTACATAACAGTAAGTATTCTGACCCTTTATATGAGACTGTCAGAGTAAAAACCAAGCCATGAAGTAGAAGGAATTGTCTGTAGAGCTTCGAGACAGGATTGGGTCGAGGCACAGATCTTGGGAAGGGTACCAACACATTTCTGCAGCATTGGAGGTCCCCAAGAACAGAGTGGCCTCCATCATTCTAAAATGGAAGAAGTTTGGAACCACCAAGACTCTTCCTAGAGCTGGCGGCACAGCCAAACTGAGCAGTCGGGGGAGATGGGCCTTGGTCAGGGAGGTGACCAAGAATCCGATGGTCACTCTGACAGAGCTCTAGAGTTCCTCTGTGGAAATGGGAGAAACTTCCAGAAGGACAACCATCTCTCCACTTCTCCACCAATCAAGCCTTTATGGTAGAGTGGCCTGACGGAAGCCACTCCTCAGTAAAATGCACATGACAGCCCACTTGGAGTTTGCCAAAAGGCACCAAAAGGACTTTCAGACCATGAGAAACCAGATTCTCTGGTCTGATGAAACCAAGATTGAACTCTTTGGCCTGAATGCCAAGCATCACGTCTGGAGGAAACCTGGCACCATCCCTAGGGTGAAGCATGGTGGTGGCAGCGTCATGCTGTGGGGATGTTTTTCAGCAGCAGAGACTAGGAGATTAGTCAGGATCAACGGAAAGATGAACCGAGCAAAATACAGAGAGATCCTTGATGAAAACCTGCTCCAGAGCGCTCAGGGCCTCAAACTGAGGGCGAAGGTTCACCTTCCAACAGGACAACAACCCTAAGCACACAGCCAAGACAATGCAGTAGTGGCTTCGGGTCAAGTCTCTGGTCTCTGAATGTCCTTGAGTGGCCGAGCCAGAGCCCGGACTTGAACCCGATCTAACATCTCTGGAGAGACCTGAAAATAGCTGTGCAGCGATGCTCCCCATCCAACCTGACAGAGCTTGAGAGAATCTGCAGAAATGAATGGGAGAAACTCCCCAAATACAGGTGTGCCAAGCTTGTAGCATCATACCCAAGAAGACTCAATGCTGTAATCGCTGCCAAAGGTGCTTCAACAAAGTACTGAGTAAAGGGTCTGAATAGTTATGTAAATGTTATTTTTCAGTTTTTTATTTTTTAATAAATTAGCAACAATTTCTAAAGACCTGTTTTTGTTTTGTCATTATGGGATATTGTGTGTAGATTGATGAGAGGGAAAAAGTGATTTAATACACAATAGAATAAGGCTGTAATGTAACAAAATGTGGAAAAAAGTCAAGGGGTCTGAATACTTTCTGAAGGCATTGTATATAGCCATGTTATAAAGTATGAAAAGGCTTGTTCATTCACGTCATGAATTCACTATGACATCATCATATTTGTATATATCCTAATTAAACAACTTTTGATGGAAACATGGTTATTATTTATTTAACAATGTAAGTCAACTGAGAACACATTCTCATTTACAGCAACAACCTGGGGAATAGTTACAGGGGAGAGAAGGGAGGATGCATGAGCCAAATTGTAAACAGTTTCCTCCCATGCATGCTGTTCTCAGTTGACGTCCCATCTGAAAGATGGCACCCGACACAAGGCAATGTCCCCAATCTGAATACTTTCCAAAGGCACTGGAAGTGATTGAGGAGACACCGTAATTGCTATATTCTAATTAAAATGATTGACCCATAAGAGAACACATGACCAAAGCAAGGCGTGACCATTTAGAAATAAAACAATATTCTTAATGATAAACATAATCTAATAAACAAATGTTTGCATAACCAACCAGGACCAACCCTGTTTAGCTTTAGAAGCAAGCCAGCTGTGGGAAGTAAGGTGGTATGCTGCTGGCTCCAAAATCAAGCTATATACAGCCTAATTGTTTCCCCTCAGGAAGCTCTGGTAAACAGTTAATGTAGTACACTGCTGCCACCACCAGGCCTGGAGGGCATTTTGACTTTGTTGATTGCGAGTTGTGTTGCTAAAAACATAGCAGCTAACTAACTGGCTACTGATCAACCTATTGTGTGTATTGAACATTCACATTCATATTGGACAGCATTACCTGTATAGTAGCACCAACACCCATCAGCCCAATCTCTTCTTGATGTCAAAGCTGCAGTGTATTGTTGCTATAGGAGTATTAAATTAATGAATAATCCTATTTATTTAAAGCCCCGCTAAGATGTCACCATACTATTCCTTTAAAGCCCCTCTGTCAGATATAAATCATCAGAGTGGGAAACCAACTGACATGGAAACAATGGAGCAAATGTATCACTATCAGAGGGGTGTATTATGACATCAGATAGAACCCCGCCCACATTCCACTGAAAAGGCAGCGCGCGAAAAAAAAGAAGAAAAAAAACTGAAATATTTAGCTTTCACACATTAACAAGTCCAATACAGCAAATGAAAGATAAACATCTTGTGAATCCAGCCAACATGTCCGATTTTTTAAATGTTTTACAGCGAAAACACCACGTATATTTATGTTAGCTCACCACCAAATACAAAAAAAGCACAGACATTTCTTTCACAGCACAGGTAGCTTGCACAAAACCAACCAAACTAACCAAGAACCAACCAAACTAACCAAGAAACAACTTCATCAGATGACAGTCTTATAACATGTTATACAATAAATCTATGTTTTGTTCGAAAAATGTGCATATTTCAGATATAAATCATAGTTTTACATTGCAGCTACAATCACAAATAGCACCGAAGCAGCTAGAACAATTACAGAGACCAACGTGAAATACCTAAATACTCATCATAAAACATTTATGAAAAATACATGGTTTACAGCAAATGAAAGACAAACATCTTGTGAATCCAGCCAATATTTCAGATTTTTTAAGTGTTTTACAGCGAAAACACAATATAGCATTATATTAGCTTACCACAATAGCCAAAAACACAACCCATTTATCAGCAGCAAAAGTTAGCGATCGCAAAAAAACAGCAAAAGATATATAATTTTTCACTAACCTTGACAAGCTTCATCAGATGACAGTCCTATAACATCAGGTTATACAATACACTTATGTTTTGTTCGAAAATGTGCATATTTAGAGCTGAAATCCGTGGTTATACATTGTGAAAACGTAGCAACTTTTTACCAGAATCTCCGGATATATTCTGACCAAATAACTCATAAACTTTACTAAAAAATACATGTTGTAAAGCAAATGATAGATACACTAGTTCTTAATGCAATCGCCGTGTTAGAATTCTAAAAATAACTTTAGTACGACATACAGCTTACGTTATAGCGAGACAGCGCCCAAAATCAGGGCGGAAAATAATACTAAACATTTGACAGAAATACGAAATAACATCATAAATGGGTCCTACTTTTGCTGAGCTTCCATCAGAATCTTGTACAAGGGGTCCTTTGTCCAGAATAATCGTTGTTTGGATTTAGAATGTCCTCTTCGTCTGTCGAATTAGCAACCAAAGCTAGCCAAGTGGCGCGAAGCTGTCCATCGTCACCAAACGCAGAGAACGGAACACGCCAAAACTCCCGATAAACTTTCAATAATCTGATAAAACTATATTGAAAAAACATACTTTACGATGATATTATCACATTTATCAAATAAAATCAAAGCCGGAGATAATAGCCGTCTATAACGAAAGCTTTTCAGAAGGCAATCCAGAGTTCCTTCCCGCGCCTTCCTGAACAAAGGAAATTGGGGTCATGTCATTCCAAGAGCTCTCTTTTGACCTCAGATCAAGCTATACACTCCATTTCACCTCTCACTGCCTATTGACATCTAGTGGAAGGCGTATGAAGTGCATGTTTATCCATAGATTTCAAGCAAATTAATAGGGAGGCCCTGGAACACAGCCTCGATTTCAGATTTTTCACTTTCTGACAGGAAGTTTGCTGCAAAATGAGTTCTGTTTTACTCACAGATATAATTCAAACGGTTTTAGAAACCTGAGAGTGTTTTCTATCCAATAGTAATAATAATATGCATATTGTACGAGCAAGAATTGAGTACGAGGCAGTTTAATTTGGGAACGATTTTTTACAAAGTGAAAACAGCGCCCCCCTATCCCAAAGAGGTTTTAACTTGTATTTTTCCATTCGGCACATGGGAATTCAACAGCAAAAGTATTTTTTTGGTCTCGTAAAGCCTTTGATCAGCAATAAGTCTGTCTGATAAAGACATTTCTTGTGGAAAAATGCATATATTGTTTAATGCAGATTTTAGAATATTCACATGAACATCTGTTGCAAATTACATGGAAACTTAGCTACTAAGGTGGATATTGATCAAACACCTGCCGCTTATTCAAACCAGCCCACTAGGCACAAACGTCAGTTCAACATCTAGTTTCTATTTACATTTCTTTGAGTCGTCAACTAAAGTCAATTCAACATGAAATCAACATAAAATGTCACCTGTCATTGGATTTAGGTTGCAAGTCCATGAAACAAAAGGTGTTTTGTTGAAATGACGTGGAAACGTTTATTCAACCAGTGGAAGCTTGCACCCAGGAAAGTGGAACGAGGAACTCTTCTTTGAGACAATGATGAAACAGCAATCCGTGGGAGAGTTGTGGTGGATATTATAAAATAAGGATCTGCTGGAGTCCAAGTCAAACCAAGATTCTTTATTTCTGAGCTCAGAGAGAATAACAGTTACACAGCGCAGTGAAGACAGTCTGAATTCCTGAAGCATTGGGTGATGGACACATATCTTTATAGTTTCCTGTTCCTGGGAGGGACTTTATTCATACAAAGACGCAGGGGCAGCTAGTTTGCAACGCAGGATGATACTCCCAGGAACAGGAGATTATAATAGGTCAGTTTCACAAGGTTCGTCTGTGGTGGTTAATTTCTGTATTACCAAATGAGGAGAGACAAACTTCACACACCAATCAGAGTTATACTTAAACTACATCTTTAATCATAAGATCTTTGCAATGACTTTCAACAATTCACTATTTCTAATGAACCGTTGAGAGTGGCAAGACAATGGCTACTGAGATCTTTTATAGCAAAGATCCACCCCCCTAGTCGACATAACAAACCACAGATATTAGGAACAGTTCACAAAGTGAGACATTATAATGAGAAAGGAGTACCCCGTAGCCAGATAGCATTCGCTATAATTTATCATTCAGTTTGGTCCCTAAGACGAGGTTCTAATCTCTTTCCTGATACTTCATAGCACAAAAACACCAACTCTTCCAATGGCATAACTCAATTGTCAACTCTAGATACTCCCATCTCAAGTAAAACCCCTTCTTGACCACACTCCTGGACAAGCTCACTGAGGGGAGTGAGCCTCTAGGTCATACACTATCCCAGGATAAGTGCAACATCAGAGAGGACATACAATGGTTCCAGACACTGCCATACACCTCCCCCCAATGCCAAAGGAGGGAGTGACTTGCGCACAGACATTGTGGAAACCAGTAATTGGTTCCCCATTAATCACACCATCCCTTCACATAGTTTAACAGATACATTCACATATGAAGACAATGTTCCCTCCTGTCCTCTTCCCTTCCTGAAATTCTGCATAGCACCAGGGACATGTGAAAGACAAGCCTGACCTCTCCCCTCTCTGGGCCCCAGGTGACTGAGCCCCAGCTGAGGGAAGAAGTGCAACTGCCAACACCAGAGTCCGAAGGGATACATTCTAATAACAAGTATATCACATAAGCATATTATGCAGATAAGACATCTTAATTATCTATGTTACCCAACTAATTCTGATTCATCCACCACAAGTCACATACTCAGATATGTGGACACATACAATTAACATTTTGCATTGCAGAGTCTGTGAACATTTTCATTTCATTAAATCATCAGTGGGCCAACATTGCAAATGTAAACAACGGAACAAATGCATCACATCCAAATATCACTTTATATCTGTAGTGCTGGAGGAAAGACACCCAGATAAACACAAACACAGAGTTTAAAAAAGGACCATTTAAACACATGGAATCTGACCTACTCTATATTCAAACTCCATATTCAATTCATGTTTTCTAATAAAAACATACAAATATATGTTTTATTATACTTTGTACAATTCAAGTTCATATGGTAAAAACAGGTAATCATTATCAGTCAACAATACAAGACAGCAAGTCCCCTGTGTGTATTCTCTCATGCCATTTCAGCTCCCCCAGCTGGTTGAAACTCCTTCCACATTGGGAGCAGCGGTAAGGCTTCTCCCCTGTGTATATTCTCTCATGTTTTTCAGGTTCCCTAAATCTTTAAAACTCTTTCCGCACTGGGAGCAGTGGTAAGGCTTCTCCCATGTGTGTATTCTCATGTTTTTTCAGGTTCCCTAAATCGTTAAAACACTTTCCACACTGGGAGCAGTGGTAAGGCTTCTCCCCTGTGTGCATTCTCTCATGTTTTTTCAGGCTCCCTAAATCGTTAAAACTCTTTCCACACTGGGAGCAGTGGTAAGGCTTCTCTCCTGTGTGTATTCTCTCATGTTGGTTGAGGTTGCTTTTCTGGTTAAAACCCTTTCCACACTGTGAGCAGTGGTAAGGCTTTTCCCCTGTGTGTATTCTCTCATGCCGTTTCAGCTCCCCTGACTGGCTGAAAAACTTTCCACACTGGGAGCAGTGGTAAGGCTTCTCCCCTGTGTGTATTCTCTCGTGTTCTTTCAGGTTCCTTAACTGTTTAAAACACTTGCCACACTGGGAGCAGTGGTAAGGCTTCTCCCCTGTGTGTATTCTCTCGTGTTCTTTCAGGTTCCTTAACTGTTTAAAACACTTGCCACACTGGGAGCAGTGGTAAGGCTTCTCCCCTGTATGTATTCTCCCATGCTTTTTCAGATACCCTGACCGGTTAAAACTCTTTCCACACTGCGAGCAGTGGTAAGATTTCTCCCCTGTGTGTATTCTCTCATGTTGTTTCAGGTCCCATAACTGGTTAAAACACTTTCCACAGTGGGAACACTGGTAAGGCTTTTCAACTGTATGTATTCTCTCATGTTGTTTCAGGTTCCCTAACTGGTTAAAACACTTGCCACACTGGGAGCAGTGATAAGGCTTCTCCCCTGTGTGTATTCTCTCATGTTGTTTCAGGTCAGTTTGTTAAAACACTTTCCACAGTGGGAACACTGGTGTCTTCTTGTTGGTTTGGACGTCCCTGGCTCTGGTTCCTCTGAGTCTGGTCTTTCTCCTGCCAAAGACAGTGTGTTTTTAAAAAAAGAGACCTGAATGAAACCTCCACATGATAAATAGGCCTTGCTACGAGGGTAAATCCTAATCAGATCGCTCAATAACCTAAGGCCAGTTTTAACAATCTTGGTGTGATTTTAAAACAAATGTTGTAGAGTTTCCTGGTAATTACTGATAATGTTAACATTACTTTTTTATTCATTCTGCTTTACAAGTCAGAAAACAAAAAACTAAACCGTTCTTGGACACTCAAGACACAGACGTCGCTTAATTCCAATCGAGCAGGTGGTTCTAAATATATAACTTTCATAGCTGTATGATACAGAATGCGAGCTACAGTTGTGGCCAAAGGTTTTGAGAATGACACAAATATTAATTTCCAAAGTTTGCTGATTCAGTGTCTTCAGATATTTTTGTCAGATGTTACTATGAAATACTGAAGTATAATTACAAGCATTTCATAAGTGTCAAAGGCTTTTATTGGCAATGACATGAAGTTGATGCAAAGAGTCAATATTTGCAGTGTTGACCCTTCTTTTTCAAGACCTCTGCAATCCACCCTGGTGTCAATTAACTTCTGGGCCACAACCTTAGATGACAGCCCATTCTTGCATAATCAATGCTTGGAGTTTGTCAGAATTTGTGGGTTTTTGTTTGTCCACCCGCCTCTTGAGGATTGACCACAAGTTCTCAATGGGATTAAGGTCTGGGGAGATTCCTGGCCCTGGACCCAAAATATTGATGTTTTGTTCCCCGAGCCACTTATCACGTTTGCCTTACGGCAAGGTGCTCCTTCATGCTGGAAAAAGAATTGTTCGTCACCGAACTGTTCCTGGATGGTTGGGAGAAGTTGCTCTCGGAGGATGTGTTGGTAGCATTCCTTATTCATGGCTGTGTTCTTAGGCAACATTGAGTGAGCCCACACCCTTGGCTGAAAAGCAACCCCACACATGAATGGTCTCAGGATGCTTTACCATTGGCAATGACACAGGACTGATGGAAGCGCTCACCTTGTCTTCTCCGGACAAGCTTTTTTCCAGATGCCCCAAACAATCGAAAAGGGGATTTATCAGAGAAAATGACTTTACCCCAGTCCTCAGCAGTCCAATCCCTGTACCTTTTGCAGAATATCAGTCTGTGTGCAGATGCACTCACACCTGCCTGCTGCTATTCCTGAGCAAGCTCTGTACTGGTGGTGCCCCGATCCCGCAGCTGAATCAACTTTAGGAGACGGTCCTGGCGCTTGCTGGACTTTCTTGGGTGCCCTGAAGCCTTCTTCACAACAATTAAACTGCTCTGAAGCCTTCTTCACAACAATTGAACCGCTCTCCTTGAAGTTATCGATGATCCGATAAAGGGTTGATTTAGGTGCAATCTTACTGGCAGCAATATCCTTGCATGTGAAGCCTTTTTTGTGCAAAGCAATGATGACGGCACGTGTTTCCTTGCAGGTAACCATGGGTGACAGAGGAAGAACAATGATTCCAAGCACCACCCTCCTTTTGAAGCTTCCAGTTTTGGGGGGGGATTCTGTTCATTTGCATGGCAAAGAGGGACTTTGCAATTAATTACAATTCATCTGATCACTCTTCATAACATTCTGGAGTATATGCAAATTGCCATCATACAAACTGAGGCAGCAGACTGAAAATTCATATTTGTGTCATTCTCAAAACTTTTGGCCACAACTGTACACACTTCCTTAAACATAAAATAAGTAAATAAGTAATTTTAAGTGGAAGTCCAAAACTTGTTTTTACGTCGAAGACACAAAGCACATCAGTAAAATCTCCCCGTTGTCGAAAGGGTTCGACGCCTGCTGTTTAAATGGCCCAATTTGTTATTTAGACGTTCACAGATTTTCAACATTTTGACTATCGCTGATGTCATATTTTGGGTAAAGTAAAAAATAAAGTGAAATATTTGGGAAGATGTTCCTAAAACTGAGAGTAACTACAATAAACAAAACTATTAACGCAACATGTAAAGTGTTGGATGTTTCATGAGATGAAAAAAAAGATTGCAGAATTTTTTACATCCCTGTTAGTTAACATGTATTCTTTGCCAAGATAATCCATCCACCTGACAGGTGTGGCATATCAAGCTGATTAAAGAGCATGATTATTACACATGTGCACCTTGTGCTGGGGAGAATAAAAGGCCACTAAAATGTGCAGTTCGGGCACACAACACAATGCCACAAGTTTTAAGGGAGCGTGCAATTGGCATGCTGACTGCAGGAATATCCACTGGAGCTGTTACCAGATAATTGAATGTTAAATCCTCTACCAGAAGCCACCTCCAACGTCATTTTAGAGAATTTGGCAGTACATCCAACTGGCCTCACAACCACAGAACACATGTAACAACGCCAGCCCAGGAGCTCCACATTGTCTGAGACCAGCCACCCGAGTTTATTTCTCTTTGTAATGAAGCCCTTTTGTGGGGAAAAACTCATTCTGATTGGCTGGGCCTGGCTCCGCAATGGGTGGGCGTATGCCCTCCAGAGCCCACCAATGGCTGCGCCCCTGCCCAGTTATGTAAAGTCCATAGATTAGGGCCTCATTTATTTATTTACAATCACTTACTCATATAAACTGTAAATCTTTGTTTATATTTTGGTTCAGTATACACACACACAGTGCATTCGTTAAAAACTTCTCTAGGATAGGGGTCAGCATTTTCACGTTTGGATGAAAAGCATATCCAAATTCAACTGCCAGCTACTCATCCTCAGAAGATAAGATGTGCATATTATTAGTAGATTTGGATGGAACAAACTCTGAAGTTTCTAAAACTGTTTGAATCATGTCTGTGAGTATAACAGAACTTATTTAGCAGGCGAAACCCAGAGGACAAACCATTCAGATTTTGTTTTTTTTGAGGTCACTCTCTTTTCAATTATTTTTCATTGAATCCAGATTTCTAAGGGACAGTTCCTACCGCTTCCAAAGGATGTCAACAGTCTTTAGAAATTGGTTGAGGTTTTTCCTTTGTGTACTGAAGAAGTACGGCCATCCAGAACGAGGGTAACTTGAAGTGTACTGTTAGAGGCGCGTGACCAGAAAGCTAGCTACAGTTTGTTTTCCTCCCGTATTGAACACAGATCATCCCGTCTTCAATTTTATCGATTATTTACGTAAAAAAATACCAAAAGTTGTATTACAAAAGTAGTTTGAAATGTTTTGGCAAAGTTTACAGGTAACTTTTGAGATACTTTGTAGTCACGTTGCGCAAGTTGGAACCGGTGTTTTTCTGGATCAAACGCGCCAAATAAATGGACATTTGGATATATATATCGACAGAATTAAATCGTACAAAAGGACCATTTGTGATGTTTATGGGACATATTGGAGTGCCAACAAAAGAAGCTCGTCAAAGGTAAGGCATGAATTATATTTTTATTTCTGCGTTTTGTGTCGCGCCTGCAGGGTTGAAATATGCTTCTCTCTCTTTGTTTACTATGGTGCTATCTTCAGATAATAGCATCGTTTGCTTTCGCCGAAAAGCCCATTTGAAATCTGACATGTTGGCTGGATTCACAACAAGTGTAGCTTTAATTTGGTATATTGCATGTGTGATTTAATGAAAGTTTGATATTTATAGTATTTTAGTTGAATTTGGCACACTGCATTTTTACTGGCTTTTGGCCAGGTGGGAGGCTAGCGTCCCACATATCCCAGAGAGGTTTTAAGTTTTCAGACCCCATCACCTTTTCCAAATTTTGTTACATTTCAGCATTATTCTAAAATTGATTCAATTGTTTTCCCCCCCTCGTCAATCTAAACTCAGCAAAAAAAAGAAACGTCCTCTCACTGTCAACTGCTTTTATTTTCAGCAAACTTAACATGTGTAAATATTTGTTGGAACATAACAGGATTCAATAACAGACATAAACTGAACAAGTTCCACAGACATGTGACTAACTGAAATTGAATAATGTGTCCCTGACCAAAGTGGGGGGGGTCAAAATAAAAAGTAAGTCAGTATCTGGTGTGGCCACCAGCTGCATTAAAGGAGGACTGTAGCTTCTAATGATGAATTACTATGGAGTCTGATGCTTTAAAGGAGAAGTTTAACCAAAATCCAGAAACTCCTAAGTGATTCCATAAATTGAAACTAGTCCAGTGGATTATTTCCCTCTCCCTGTAGTGCTGTACTGAAATAGCTGCAAAATGTGACTCGTGACGTTGCTGGATGCGGGCCTCGCACTGCTGCTTTGCCAGTTAATTTGTTATTTTATTACAGCTTTGGCCTTTGTCTTTCACCTGGAGTTGTTTATTTATGTCTGAGAAAAAAACACTTTTCAACATAAAACATATACAAAATAAACTCAGCAAAAAAAAATTACGGGTCTTTTTCAGGACCCTGTTTTACAAAGAATATTCGTAAAAATCCAAATAACGTCACAGATCTTCATTGTAAAGAGTTGAAACACTGTTTCCCATGCTTGTTCAATGAACCATAAACGATAAATGAACATGCACCTGTGGAACGGTCGTAAAGACACAAACAGCTTACAGACGGTAGGCAATTAAGGTCACAGTTATGAAAACTTAGGACTCTAAAGAGGCCTTTTTACTGACTCTGAAAAACACAGAAAAAAGATGCCCAGGGTCCCTGCTCATCTGCGTGAACGTGCCTTAGGCATTCTGCAAGGAGGCATGAGGACTGCAGATGTGGCCAGGGCAATAAATTACAATGTCCGTACTGTGAGACGCCTAAGACAGCGCTACAGGGAGACAGGACGGACAGCTTATCGACCTCGCAGTGGCAGACCACGTGTAACAACACCTGCACAGGATCGGTACATCCGAACATCACACTTACAGGTACAGGATGGCAACAACAACTGCCCAAGTTACACCAGGAACGCACAATCCCTCCATCGGTGCTCAGACTAGAGGTCGACCGATTATGATTTTTCAACGCCGATACCGATTATTGGAGGACCAAAAAAGCCAATACCGATTAATCGGCCGATTTTTATTTATTTATTTGTAATACTGAAAATTACAACAATACTGAAGGAACACTTATTTTAACTTAATATAATACATCAATACAATCAATTTAGCCTCAAGTAAATAATGAAACATGTTAAATTTGGTTTAAATTATGCAAAAACAAAGTGTTGGAGAAGAAAGTAAAAGTGCAATATGTGCTATGTAAGAAAGCTAACGTTTCAGTTCCTTGCTCAGAACATGAGAACATATGAAAGCTGGTGGTTCCTTTCAACATGAGTCTTCAATATTCCCAGGTAAGAAGTTTTAGGTTGTAGTTATTATAGGAATTATAGGACTATTTCCCTCTATACCATTTGTATTTCATTAACCTTTGACTATTGGATGTTCTTATAGGCACTTTAGTATTGCAAGTGTAACAGTATAGCTTTCGTCCCTCTCCTCGATCCTCCCTGGGCTCGAACCAGCAACACAACAACAGCCACCATCGAAGCAGCGCTACCCATGCAGAGCAAGGGGAACAACTACTAGAAGGCTCAGAGCGAGTGACGTTTAAAACGCTATTAGCGCGCGCTAACTAGCTAGCCATTTCACTTCGGTTACACCAGCCTCATCTCTGGAGTTGATAGGCTTGAAGTCATAAACAGCGCAATGCTTGACGCACAACGAAGAGCTGCTTGAAAGTGCTGTTTGAATGAATGTTTACGCGCCTGCTTCTGCCTACCACCGTTCAGTCAGAAACTTAGATACTTGTATGCTTGTATGCTCAGTCAGATTATATGCAACGCAGGACACGCTAGATAATACCTAGTAATATCATCAACCATGTGTAGTTAACTAGTAGTTATGATTGATTGTTTTTTATAAGATAAGTTTAATGCTAGCTAGCAACTTACCTTGGCTTACTGCATTTGCGTAACAGGCAGTCTCCTTGTGGAGTGGAACGAGAGAGAGGCAGGTCGTTATTGCGTTGGACTAGTTAACTGTAAGGTTGCACGATTGGATCCCCCGGGCTGACAATGTGTTCTTAACTGACTTGCCAAGTTAATTAAAGGTATAAAAAAAAAAATAATAATAATAATAATTCGGCGCCCAAAAATACCGATTTCCGATTATGAAAACTTGAAATCGGCCCTAATCAATCGGCCATTCCGCTTAATCGGTCGATCTCTAGCTCAGACTGTCCGCAATTGAATGAGAGAGGCTGGACTAAGGGCTTATAGTCCTGTTGAAAAGGCAGGTCCTCACCAGACATCACCGGCAACAACGTCGCCTCTGGGCACAAACCCACCGTCACTGGACCAGACAGGACTGGCAAAAAGTGCTTTTCACTGACAAGACGCGGTTTTATCTCCCGGGGTGATGGTCGGATTCGCGTTTATCGTCGGATTCGCGTTTATCGTCGAAGGAGGGGATTTGTAGGTGGAGGGGCCGTCATAGTCTGGGGCGGTGTGTCACAGCATCATCAGACTGAGCTTGTTGTCATTGCAGGCAATCTCAACGGTGTGCGTTACAGGGAAGACATCCTCCTCCCTCATGTGGTACCCTTCATGCAGGGTCATCCTGACATTACCCTCCAGCATGACAATGCCACCAGTCATACTGCTCCTTCTGTGCGTGATCTCCTGCAAGACCGGAATGTCAGTGTTCTGCCATGGCCAGCGAAGAGCCCGGATCTCAATCCCATTGCGCACGTCTGGGACCTGTTGGATCGGAGGGTGAGAGCTAGGGCCATTCCCCCCAGAAATGTCCGGGAACTTGCAGGTGCCTTGGTGGAAGAGTGGGGTAACATCTCACAGCAAGTACTGTCAAATCTGGTGCAGTCCATGAGGAGGAGATGCACTGCAGTACTTAACCTGTTTGGGATAAGGGGGCAGCATTTTCACGTTCGGATGAAAAGCATGCCCAGAGCAAACTTCCTGCTACTCAGGCCCAGAAGCTAATATATGCATCTTATTAGTAATATTGGATAGAAAACACTCTGAAGTTTCTAAAACTGTTTGAATTATGTCTGTGTGTATAACAGAACTCATATGGCAGGCGAAAACCTGAGAAAAATCCAACCAGGAAGTGGGAAATCTGAGGTTTGTAGCTTTCAACTCATTGCCTATCGAATGTACAGTGTCTATGGGGTCATATTGCAGCCTTCCTAAGGCTTCCACTAGATGTCAACAGTCTTAGAACATTGTTTGAGGCTTCTACTGTGAAGGAGGGGGGAATGAGAGCTGTTTCAACCAGAGGTCTGCCAGAGTGGCATGAGCTGATCACGCGCCTAAACGTGAGAGCGACCTGCGTCCCATTGCAATTCTAAAGACAAAGGAATTCTCTGGTTGGAACATTATTGAAGATTTATGTTAAAAACATCCTAAAGATTGATTCTATACATCGTTTGACATGTTTCTACGAACTGTAATATACATTTTTGAACTTTTCATCCGAACTTTCGCCTGGACTTGCCCGCGCCTCGTGAGTTTGGATTTGTTTACCAAACGCGCTAACAAAAGGAGGTATTTGGACATAAATGTTGGACTTTATCGAACAAAACAAACATTTATTGTTGAACTGGGATTCCTGGGAGTGCATTCTGATGAAGATCATCAAAGTGAATATTTAAAACGCTATTTCTGACTCAACAACATGGCGGGTATCTGCATGGCTTGTGTCTGAGCGCCGTAGTCGGATTATTGCATGGTTTGCTTTTTCCGTAAAGCTTTTTTGAAATCGGACACAGCGGTTGCATTAAGGAGAAGTATATCTATAATTCTGTGCATAATACTTGTATCTTTTATCAACTTTTACATGTTTATTATGAGTATTTCTGTAAATTGATGTGCCTCTGAAAATTTGCCGGATGTTTTCGATGCACAACATTACTGACCATAAAGCGCCAATGTAAACTGAGATTTTTGGATATAAATATGAACTTTATCGAACAAAACATACATGTATTGTGTAACATGAAGTCCTATAAGTGCCATCTGATGAAGATCATCAAAGGTTAGTGATAAATTAAATTTAATCTATATTTCTGCTTTTTGTGACTCCTCTCTTTGGCTGGAAAATGGCTGTGTGTGTTTTTGTGACTAGGCTCTGACCTAACATAATTATATGATGTGCTTTCGCTGTAAAGCTTTTTTGAAATCGTACACGATGGGTAGATTAACAAGAAGTTAAGCTTTAATTTGGTGTATTGCACTTGTGAATGCATCAAAAAAATATTTTTGAATTTAGCGCTCTGCCTTTTCAGCGGAATGTTGTCGAGGGGTTCCACTAGCCAAAAGAAGTTAAGACTCCATAATGTATCATCATTAGCTGCTACAGTCCTCCATAATGTTTCATCATTAGATGCTACAGGCTACAAATCAACAATGGGTGTAATATGAATCTTTACCACTTGCTCTGTAATATGAGTAGTATTCGGATTTCATTCTAACATTTCTTACATGAATATTGAAAATATAAATGTTGATTTTTGTATACATTGTTGAATATAATATACTGTAAGGGTATATCAGTTCCAGGATCTCTGCTAGTGTTAAAGTTATGGGCCATTTTATACAGAGAAATTGTGGCGAAATCCTGCATGGAGCCTTCACCATGCGCTGTCACTTTAAGAGCTTTAGATCTTCTTTAGAAAGAGTTTCATACTGGTTTTTGGAAAAATGAGACAGAAATTGTAGCTTTTCTAGGTGGCTCCCATTTTGGCTGTATTGTTTCCAAGCGCATGGAAGAGAGCGCGTTCTTTGGTATTTTCCTCCGGTAAAGACAGTAACGATTCTCCGTCTTAAATTTGATTGTTTATTTACGTATTAGGGTACCTAAGGTTTGATTATAAACGTTGTTTGACTTGTTTGGAAAAGTTAATTAGTAATGTTTGGGATTCATTTTGTATGCATTTTGATGGAGGGAAACTGGGTGGATTATTGACTGAAGCGCGCCAGCTAAACTGAGTTTTTATGGATATAAAGAAGGACATTATCGAACAAAAGGACCATTTGTGATGTATCTGGGACCTTTTGGAGTACCAACAGAAGAAGATCAAAGGTAAGGCATTCATTATATCGCTATTTCTGACTTTCGTGGCGCACCTGCCTGGTTGAAATATGTTTTTCATGCTTTTGTACGCTGGGCGCTGGCCTCAGATAATCGCATGGTGTGCTTTCGCCACAAAGCCTTTTTGAAATCTGACACAGCGGCTGGATTAACAAGAAGTTAAGCTTTATTTTGATGTATTACACTTGTGATTTTATAAAAGTTAAATATTTATAATTCTGTAGTTTGAATTTCGCGCTCTGCAATTTCACCGGATGTTGGCCAGGTGGGACGCTACCGTCCAGACACAGACTTCTGTCCATAAGAAGTTAGAGGGAGTTTGCGTGAGAGCTCATGTTTATTGTCGTTTGAATTGTATTGATTTTTTGTGGGACTGTTTACATTTTAAGGCCTTTGTTGTCTATGAACACACCCACCAACACACCCATGCATACCCCCCTGCACTCCACCACTGGGAGGTAATACAGATTATTGCAAATCCTCTAATGTTGATGATTGTGTTCTTTCTTGCGAATTGTTTCTATGAAGTTGCCATTAAATTGCTCTGCCATTATTATTGTATGAGGTATTATTGGTTGGGTTACCCCTGGGCTGTGACGGGCGTTTTATATGGTGGGTCTTATGTTCTCTCCCCACTGGCAATCTGGCCAACAGGCTCCACTTTAGTCTCCACTGGCTATCTGGACAATAGGCTCCACTCTAGTCTCCACTGGCTATCTGGCCAACAGGCTCCACTCTATTCAGTATCTTCTGCTGATGTGTGCCTGGTAGCACTACTCTACTCTTTTCCTTTCAGCAGGTTAATACCTGCCTGGCGCCGCAACAAAATCTTTATCTTTACGCTCCTCGAACAATACAGCTACAGAATTAGCATAGTAGGCCAATGTAACTTAAGGTTACCTGAAATATTTAGGACTAACTTATTCCTTGCCACCCATTCTGAAACTAACTTCAGCTCTTTGTCAAGTGTTGCTGTCATTTCAGTTGCTGTGGTAGCTGACGTGTATAGTGTTGAGTCATCCTCATACCTAGACACACTGGCTATGTCGTTAGTAAAAATTGAAAAAAGTAAGGTGCCTAGACAGCTGCCCTGGGGAATTCCCGATTATACCTTGATTCTGTTGTACTGGCTTCCATTCTGGAACACCCTCTGTGTTCTGTTAGACAGGTAGCTTTTTATCCACAATATAGCAGGGGGTGTAAAGCCATAACAAGTTTTTCCAGCAGCAGGCTATGATCGCATTGTATCTGGTCAAACAATTTTTTCAAAAAGTGTAATGGTTGGTAACAGGCTGATTGGTCAGCAATTTCAGCCAGTAAAGGGTGCTTTCCTATTCTTAGGTAGCGGAAAGACTTTTGCCTCCCTCCAGGCCTGAGGGAACACACTTTCTAGTAGGCTTAAATTGAAGATATGGCAAATTGGAGTGGCAATATCATCCACTATTATCCTCAATCATTTTCCATCCACGTTGTCAGACCCCGGTGACTTGTCATTGTTGATAGACAATTGTTTCACCTCTTCCACACTTACTTTACAGATTCACAATTACAATGCTTGTCTTTCATAATTTGGTCCAATATACTTGGATGTGTAGTGTCAGCATTTGTTGCTGGCATGTCATGCCTAAGTTTGCTAATCTTGCCAATTAAAAAATAATTCAAGTAGTTGGCAATATCAGTGGGTTTTGTGATGAATGAGCCATCTGATTCAATGAACGATGGAGCAGAGTTAGCCTTTTTCCCCAAAAAATTTACTTGAAGATGCTCCAAAGCTTTTTACAATCATTCTTTGTCATTTATCTTGGTTTTATAGTGTAGTAGTTATTTTTATTCAGTTTAGTCACATGATTTCTGAATTTGCAATAAGTTTGCCAATCAGTTGTACAGCCAGACCTATTTGCCATCTCTTTTTTTGCCTCCCTCTACACCAGGTATTCCCAAACTGGGATACGCCAAATAAAAATGTGATTCACATTTTCAAACAGTCCATTTATATTTCCCAACGGGGCTATACATTTGGGTGAGGTTTTTTCTCACCTGAGTAGCCTCATTTCCCTGCCAAAAATCAAATTAAACCATCGAGTGTTCAGCGAAATAACAACACAATGTCAAATACATGAAGCCTAATCAAATACTTAACATCCAATCACATTAACCGTTACTCTCTCGCGGGAATTCCACTAACGGTCCATATGTATCCAAACGTAGCTGCTGCTCATGTTGGTATCTGTACTGATGGAGCAAATGCCATGACAGGGAAACATAGTGGAGTGGTAACACGCGTGCAAGCAGTTGCTCCCGACGCCACTTGGGTACACTGCAGCATCCACCGAGAGGCTCTTGCTGCCAAGGGAATACCTGACTGCTTGAAAGACGTTTTGGACACTACAGTGAAAATGGTTAACTGAACTCTTGTGTATTTTCTGCACGATGCAATGATATGGGCATGTAACGCTTTTACAAAATACAGAAGCGCGCTGGTTATCAAGGGCGCAAAGTATTGACACATTTTAAATACAGACATAGACTGTGTGGAAAATTATTTTAGACAGACTCTCTCCAATACAACATTGCAGAGTTATGTGCATCCTTTCAAGCACACCCTTCTCATTAACCTGTGGTGAGTTATTTACAAATTTCAAAGAACAAATAAGGTTTAATATGTAAGATTGTTAAATAAAGAGCAAAATCATTTATTATTATTATATTAGTTGTGCGCTGGTGCTATAAGAACTCTTATAGGAAGAGCTGGGTTTTGACAAACTCACACTCATTCTTATGTTTAATAAATGTATCGTATAGTGTGTGTGTGTGACCGGCTTACAATGATGCAAAATACAACACTTGAGAGTGCGCTGACCCTGGTGCTAGAGGGGGTACAGCTGGAGGTTGAATGTTTGAAGGGGTATCGGACTATAAAACGTTTGGCAACCACTGCATATATACCATACCATTTTTATATTCCTCATCAATCCATGTGGATTTAACAGTTTTTACAGTCATTTTCTTATCGGGTGCATGCTTATTAGTAACTGGGATAAGCAATTTCATAAATGTGTCAAGGGCAGCGTCTGGTTGCTCATCATTACACACCACGGACCAACAAATATTATTTACATCAAAAACATAGGAATCACTACAAAACGTATTGTATGACCTCTTTTACACAATATTAGGCCCAGCCTTTGGAACTGTGGTTTTCCTAGACATGGCTACTATATTGTGATCACTACATCTGATGAATCTGGAAACTGCTTTAAAACACATTTCTGTAGCATTAGTAAAGATATGATCAAAATATGTTGATGATTTAATTTCTGTACTGTTTGTAACTACCCTGGTAGGTTGATTGATAACCTGAACAAGGTTGACGGCACTGGTTACAGTTTGAAGCTTTCTCTTGAGTGGGCAGCCTGATCACAGCTTTCCTCCAGTATTAGTTAATTAATTAACAGTGTCTGGAGTTTAGTTTTCCTGTTCAACAGTCTTATAAAGATAGGGGGGTTGACTGGGACAGGCAATGTAACATCCATAATATTTTGAGAAAATGTTCTTGAAAAACGAGCACCTTACATAGGATCATCTTATAACTGTCTCTCTAAAGCTACCTTTCATCAAGGTTTTATATGGTCTATTGGTTTCTCTCTTTTCATTGGCAGAATCCTTTTTCAGTGTTATGATATTCATAACATCCATATCCACCAGTCTATCTTCCTGTCAACTAACAGAACTCTGCTGGTTGTCCTGGTAACAGATACCAGTCTATCTTCCTGTCAACTAACAGAACTCTGCTGGTTGTCCTGGTAACAGATACCAGTCTATCTTCCTGTCAACTAACAGAACTCTGCTGGTTGTCCTGGTAACAGATATCAGTCTATCTTCCTGTCAACTAACAGAACTCTGCTGGTTGTCCTGGTAACAGATACCAGTCTATCTTCCTGTCAACAAACAGAACTCTGCTGGTTGTCCTGGTAACAGATACCAGTGGGCAGATCTATTGTATTTGTTCAAACTAAACTACAGCACTTACTTTGATGTGTCAAATCTGATCCTTTCTTCTCTCCTCCTCCTCTCACAGTTCCACTCAGCCCCGTTGTTTTCCTGCAGTCCACCAGCAGCACAGACAACCTCTTCATACCCAGCAGTAAGGCGCTACCGGGAGAGGCACTACACACGGACTCCGGGAGGGCGGAAGGGCTAGCGTTGTCCTGGTAATCATAAAGAGGGGACACAGACATATATTATTATGGATGCTGATGTCATTGTTGTCATGAAGTGCTTTACAGAAACCCAGCCCAGACCCAGATAGAGCAAGCTGTATACTAGACCAGACCAAACTGTACCATCTGGTGTTTTGATCTGGAGAGATTCTTCTCTGACTCGTCAGCATCAGGATGTTGTTGAGGCTCCCCAGAGGATCCACGATAGTCACGTCTCTCTCCTGTGTGAACGAGAACAGCAAACAGACGTAAACTTATGACCATCTATTACAATCAAGAGGCGTGAATATGTCTAAAATGGCCTTTTTCATCATGATTTTGTCAAATATTGTTTGTGTTGCAAATGTATAGGGTCAATTCCAATTCTCTCCACTGGGATTCTCTGCCTCTAACCCTAATACAGGGGCCAAGTCACTGGCTTACTGGTGCTCTTTCATGCCGTCCCTAGGAGGGGTGCGTCACTTGAGTGGGTTGAGTCACTGACGTGATCTTCCTGTCTGGGTTGGTGCCTCCCCTTGGGTTGTGCCGTGGCGGAGATCTTTGTGGGCTATACTCTGCCTTGTCTCAGGATGGTAAGTTGGTGGTTGAAGATATCCCTCTAGTGGTGTGGGGGCTGTGCCTGGGCAAAGTGGGTGGGGTTATATCCTTCCTGTTTGGCCCTGCCCGGGGGTATCATCGGATGGGGCCACAGTGTCTCCTAACCCCTCCGTTCTCAGCCTCCAGTATTTATGCTGCTCTCTAATTATCTCTTTCTTTCTCTCTCTCGGAGGACCTGAGCCCTAGGACCATGCCTCAGGACGACCTGACATGATGACTCCTTGCTGTCCCCAGTCCACCTGGCCGTGCTGCTGCTCCAGTTTCAACTGTTCTGCCTGCGGCTATGGAACCCTGACCTGTTCACCGGACGTGCTACCTGTCCCAGACCTGCTGTTTTCAACTCTCTAGAGACAGCAGGAGCGGTAGAGATACTCTTAATGATCGGCTATGAAAAGCCAACTGACATTTACTCCTGAGGTGCTGCACCCTCTACAACTACTGTGATTATTATTTGACCATGCTGGTCATTTATGAACATTTGAACATCTTGGCCATGTTCTGTTATAATCTCCACCCGGCACAGCCAGAAGATGACTGGCCACCCCTCATAGCCTGGTTCCTCTCTAGGTTTCTTCCTAGGTTTTGGCCTTTCTAGGGAGTTTTTCCTAGCCACCGTGCTTCTACACCTAGATTGCTTGCTGTTTGGGGTTTTAGGCTGGGTTTCTGTACAGCACTTTGAGATATCAGCTGATGTACGAAGGGCTATATAAATACATTTGATTTGATTTAGAATGCCCCGTTAAAACAATACATTAAATCAAGAACTTCATAGTGCCCCTGTTTTTAAGACAGTACTCACTGTTTGTAATCGAATCTTCAGCCTCCTCCTTTTTCACTCCCAAAACGTCTTCCTCCTCTTTTATTGAGATGGCCTCCTCTTCCTCTTTTACTCTAAAAGGTTCTTCCTCTTCTTTCACTACATTCTCTTCTTTCAATGTTATGGCATCTTCCTCCTTTTTGATTCTGAAAGCTTCTACCTCCTCCTCTTCCACTCTGACAACCTCTTTCGCATATTCCTCTTTCACTGTAATATCATCCTCTTCTTCTTTCAATGAGATAGCCTCCTCTTCCTCCCTTTTCATCCTGAAAGCTTCTTCCTCTCCTTTCACCAGAGCTTCTTTCTCCGTCGAGATTAGTGAGCTCATGTTCCGGGCGATTAGCCTAGTGCAGTATCAATTTAACACATTAGCTAATTTAACAAGCAATCTACGTTTCAATGAACTAGTAGATATGTAAACAGAATTGTGTTTAAAACACTAAGAATAATATACACAAGATTTGTCTTAAACGCTTCAATGTTTCGGTTTAATGTTCGCTAGCAAACCACCACGTTGATTGAATCAGAAGCCTTTTGTCGCTGTTGAAGAAGCCTCCAGTTCCGTCCACTAGATTGTACGTCACGCAAGCAGCATCCCCTGAAAGACTCAAATCGCCACCTGCTGACAGGAGTGGGTAACGCAGATTGGAAAAATATTAATTACAATGTTTATTCTTGCAAGCAATGTCATGAGAGGTAATAAAAAATAAAAAAACAGATGTTATGTTTTCTCTTACTTCTTACAGCCAATACTTTACTCCAGGGCTGACCTGCCCATTAGGTAGGATTAGGTGACAGATTAAATAGTTTTCATTTTTATGTCATAGTTATTCTGAACCCACTGCCTGCAAGTCGTCTAAATTAGCCTAAGTGATTTGTATTTTCCTTCAACTTTCTGAAGAGGAAAAAGCCCTGAAATGCCCCTGTCTGAGTGCATTTGTCTACCACTATGTGTAGCTGTTAGCGATGATAATAATGACAACCATCTTCTGGTTGATGGAAAAGCTTTCCCAAAAACCTTGTCAATTAAATGTTAACTACAAAGTAGTCTATGCCTACCTGGCATAATGATATCATGATTATTTGCATCAATCCTGTTGTGATTTGTTCAGCAAACTCTGCAATCGCATGTGTGCTACAGAGACACCACTAACCAAGCAAGGCTCTTGCTGGTGCCACTTGAATTAAAGGGTATCTACACACAAAAATGAACATTTCTTAGATTTTTCTCAGACTTCAAAAGTGGTCTCCTGATGTGGTTTAAGTATTATTGTGGACTTAGAACATCCAATGTTGTTGTTTTTCTATTAACAGTGTGATTTAGAGAGAAAAACAGAAAAACAGAGACAAATCAGAAACCTGGAAAAACGGAAAAAATGGAATTAGGTTAAAAAAAGAAAAGAAAACGGATTTGATAGGGCCCTAAATATTCTATTCAGTTTCTCTCATTACTGGATTATCTAGGGATAGTGTAGAGTAACAGCTGTATCCTGAAGTGACCTTTAACCTCCCTGCTCCTCAATACTTCTTCCACTGGATCAAAGCTTCAGCCAAGTAGGATACATGATAGTGGCAACACATGGAGTTGGGTTGGATATAGTCGTGGTAGGATACATGATAGTGGCAACACATGGAGCTGGGTGGATATAGTCATGGTAGGATACATTGAGCGGCAAGATGTTCTTTACCATTCGGCCATCAGATTTGCCACCAATGCTCCTTGTAGGACACCTCACTGCACTCTATACTCCTCTGTAAACTGGTTATCTCTGTATACCAGTCGCAAGACCCACTGGTTTAATGCTTATTTATAAAACCCTCTTAGGCCTCACTCACCCCTATCTAAGATATCTATTGCAGCCCTCATCCTCCACATACAACACCCGTTCTGCCAGTCACATTCTGTTAAAGGTCCCCAAAGCACACACATCCCTGGGTCGCTCCTGTTTTCAGTTCGCTGCAGCTAGCGACGGGAACAAGCTGCAAGAAACACTTAAACTGGACAGTTTTATCTCCATCTCTTCATTCAAGGACTCAATCATGGACACTCTTACTGACAGTTGTGGCTGCTTCGTGTGATGTATTGCTGTCTCTACCTTCTTGCCTTTGTGCTCTTGTCTGTGCCCAATAATGTTTGTACCATGTTGTGCTTCTACCATGTTGTGTTGCTACCATGTTGTGTTGCTGCCATGTTGTGTTGCTACCATGTTGTTGTCATGTGGTGTTGCTACCATGTTGTTGCCATGTTGTGTTGCTACCATGTGGTGTTGCTACCATGTGGTGCTGCTACCATGTTGTTGTCATGTGGTGTTGCCACCATGTTGTTGTTATGTGGGGTTGCTACCATGTTGTTGTTATGTTGTGTTGCTACAATGTTGTTGTCATGTGGTGTTGCAGCCATGTTGTGTTGCTGCCATGTGTTACGTTCCCCAGTTTCTGTGTTGTATTTGAGTGTGTGTGTTTCAGGAGATGGCTTCCTGGAAGCCTCCCCAACCAGCTGATTGGTCGACCCCAGGCTAATTGATGATTGGAGCTGACTCCGCCCCCTCGTCAAGAAGCAGCTGACTCTAATCACCATTGCCACCAGAAGATATAAAAGCCAGTGTTCTGTTCAGAAGGAAAGAGAAATGGTTAGAGAAATGATTAGAGAGAGATTTTAGAGCGATTTTTTTTTCTGGAGAATTTGATAGTGATAAAGTGTTGGTTGTTTCTCAAAGATATTTGGTATGTACTATGTAAGTTGTTGCTGAGGGAGCTGATTGGTTATGTCTGTTATATGTTATAGGACGCACTGTTTTGATTATTGAAATTGTTTATTGTTGTGTTTCATTTGTTCCCAGGGGGGAAGGAGAAGGCACTTTGGGAGTGCTTAGGCAAGAGGCCCGCGGGCATACATATACCCGTAGTACATTCAATGTCTAGGCACACTAGGTAAGACCTGGGCGGACCACCCCCTGTATTTTGGTTAGGGCACCAGGTGGTGTTAAGATAGGTAAGTAGTGGGTAGGCAGGTTAGATAGGAGAGGGGGAAGCTTTGATATTTACTTTCTTTGATTTGGTTCCGTCCAGCCCCTTTTCCCCATATTACCGTTTAAGGAAATAAATCCTAGTAACGGTAAATTCTGACTTTTGTCATCCTTTCTCGCACCTACGGTCCATACCTCTTTCGCTTCACGGAGAGTTGAGTTGCAGCAGGGAGTTGCGTTCCCTCTTTTTAGAGGCGTGCGTAACACCATGTTGTGCTGCTACCATGTTGTCATGTTGTGCTGCTACCATGTTGTCATGTTGTGCTGCTACCATGTTGTCATGTTGTGCTGCTACCATGTTGTCATGTTGTGCTGCTACCATGTTGTCATGTTGTGCTGCTACCATGTTGTTATGTTGTGCTGCTACCATGTTGTCATGTTGTGCTGCTACCATGTTGTTGTGTTGCCACCATGTTGTTGTTGTGCTGCTACCATGTTGTCATGTTGTGCTGCTACCATGTTGTTGTGTTGCCACCATGTTGTCATGTTGTGCTGCTACCATGTTGTCATGTTGTGCTGCTACCATGTTGTCATGTTGTGCTGCTACCATGTTGTTGTCATGTTGTGTTGCTACCATGTTGTGCTGCTACCATGTTGTTGTCATGTTGTGCTGCTACCATGTTGTCATGTTGTGCTGCTACCATGTTGTCATGTTGTGCTGCTACCATGTTGTCATGTTGTGCTGCCACCATGTTGTTGTCATGTTGTGCTGCCACCATGTTGTTGTCATGTTGTGCTGCTACCATGTTGTTGTCATGTTGTGCTGCTACCATGTTGTTGTCATGTTGTGCTGCTACCATGTTGTCATGTTGTGCTGCTACCATGTTGTCATGTTGTGCTGCCACCATGTTGTTGTCATGTTGTGCTGCTACCATGTTGTTGTCATGTTGTGCTGCTACCATGTTGTTGTCATGTTGTGCTGCTACCATGTTGTCATGTTGTGCTGCTACCATGTTGTTGTTGTGTTGCTACCATGTTGTTGTCATGTTGTGTTGCCACTATGTTGTCATGTTGTGCTGCCACTATGTTATGTTGTGCTGCTACCATGTTGTTGTGTTGCCACCATGTTGTTGTGTTGCCACCATGTTGTTGTGTTGCCACCATGTTGTTGTCATGTTGTGCTGCTACCATGTTGTTGTCATGTTGTGCTGCTACCATGTTGTTGTCATGTTGTGTTGCCACTATGTTGTCATGTTGTGCTGCTACCATGTTGTTGTTGTTGTGTTGCTACCATGTTGTTGTGTTGCTGTCATGTTGTGCTGCTACCGTGTTGTCATGTTGTGCTGCCACCGTGTTGTCATGTTGTGCTGCCGCCGTGTTGTCATGTTGTGCTGCCGCCGTGTTGTCATGTTGTGCTGCCGCCGTGTTGTCATGTTGTGCTGCCGCCGTGTTGTCATGTTGTGCTGCCGCCGTGTTGTCATGTTGTGCTGCCGCCGTGTTGTCATGTTGTGCTGCCGCCGTGTTGTCATGTTGTGGTGCCGCCGTGTTGTCATGTTGTGGTGCCGCCGTGTTGTCATGTTGTGGTGCCGCCGTGTTGTCATGTTGTGGTGCCGCCATGTTGTGCTGCCGTCATGTTGTGGTGCCGTCATGTTGTGCTGCCACCATGTTGTCATGTTGTGCTGCCACCGTGTTGTCATGTTGTGCTGCCACCGTGTTGTCATGTTGTGCTGCCACCGTGTTGTCATGTTGTGCTGCCACCGTGTTGTCATGTTGTTGTCATGTGTGGTGCCACCATGTTGTGTTGCTACCATGTTGTTGTTATGTTGTGTTGCTACCATGTTGTTGTTATGTGGTGTTGCTACCATGTTGTGTTGCTACCATGTTGTTATGTGGGGTTGCTACCATGTTGTCATGTTGTTGTTATGTGGGGTTGCTACCATGTTGTGTTGCTACCATGTTGTTGTTATGTGGTGTTGCTACCATGTTGTTATGTGGGGTTGCTACCATGTTGTTGTTATGTGGTGTTGCTACCATGTTATGTGGGGTTGCTACCATGTTGTTGTCATGTGGTGTTTCTACATGTAATAATAACGTGTGATTTATATAAAGTTCTTTAGTAATAAAACATTAGTGATATAATTTAATATTACATAGTAAACATTAATAATTGTAATATGTATGTTTGTCTGTACTAAAGTTTTTGAAAAAAGTTTGAAAGAATTTAAATTACTTTCAATTAATTAAATCTTCCTCTCTTTCTCTCCCCTTGGCTGGGAATGTTAAGGGTCAAGAAGTTGTGAATCTAGGGGGGCTCTTGCACACAGGGGAACTATATGTACACAAAATAACTAACAACCTGGACCCCCAGGTGTCTTTCAAAACATATGTTTTACTAACGACCTAAACAGATCACTTTTACCCTTTCAAAAATAGTTATAGGGGAGATGTCCGGGGGATGTCTCTGTCTTTGAAAGGGTCATTGTAATATTAAGATGTCCCCTTTACTGATGACCTAAACAGATACATCTTACCCCCCATAAAAGAGTGTCCGAGGGATGTCTCAGTCAACCCCACCAAAAATGCCCCAGAGGCCTCACACCATCCTCTTTGAAAGGGTAATTGTACTCTTTAACTATGCTTCCTTTACTGATGACCTAAACAGATCACTTTTACCCTTTCAAAAATAGTTGTCAGCTATCCAGATGTAATGGTCAAGAGATTGTGAACCTAGAGGGGCCCTTGAACACATGTTGTGTTGAGGTACACATATTTTTTCTGTTTATGAAGGAATAAATTATTCACAGGATATAGACCACAAAACAACAAAAAAAGATAACTGTATTCTTAACGATGTGCCCTTTACTAATGACTTAAACAGATCATTTTACTCCATGAATAACCTTTTACTGCAGGGGGCTAAATCAGGGGCCTTCAATGCTGCAGAAATGTTTTGGTACCCTTCCCCAGATCTGTGCCTCAACACAATCCTGTCTCGGAGCTCTACGGACAGTTCCTTCAACCTCATGGCTAGGTTTTTGCTCTGATCTGCACTTTCAACTGTGGGACCTTATATAGACAGGTGTGTGCCTTTCCAAATCATGTCCAATCAATTGAATTTACCACAGGTGGACTCCAATCTAGTTGTAGAAACATCTCAAGGATGATCAATGGAAAAAGGATGCACCTGAGCTCTATTTCGAGTCTCATAGTAAAGGGTCTGAATACCTATTTAAATAATTTTTTTGTGATTAATACATTTGCAGAAATTTACAAAAAGCCTGTTTCCGCTTTGTCATTATGGGGTATTGTGTGTAGATTGCTGAGGAAATGGTTTTAATTATTACATTTTAGAATAAGGCTGTAACGTAACAAAATGTGAAAAAAGTCAAGGGGTCTTTCCAAAGAAACTGTAAGTGATTGAGGAGAGAGCATCATTGCTATATGACAAATATAATCTAATAAACAAATGTTTGCATAATCAAAGACATGAAAACTGGCACCGACATTGTATTTAGCTAGGATTTCATATGGCCAGGAAGTTGAGAATAACAATAGACAATAGTTAATGTTGCTAGTTTAGGGATGAAGATAGTGAAGGTTCATCAATGTTAAAGATGTTTTTTAATATGACGTGGAAACAATGTTTATTCAACCAGTGGGAGGCTTGTAAATGCCCCCAGGAAAGGAAAACAAAGAACTCTTCATTGAGACAATGATAAACAGCAATCCGTGGGAGAGTTGTGGTGGATATTATAAAATAAGGATCTGCTGGAGTCCAAGTCAAACCAAGATTCTTTATTTCTGAGCTCAGAGAGAATAACAGAGTTTGGTATTTTATTAGGATCCCCATTAGCTGTTGCAAAAGCAGCAGCTACTCTTCCTGGGGTCCACACAAAACATGACACAGAATACAGCACATCAATAGACAAGAACAGCTCAAGGACAGAACTACATACATTTTGTAAAAGGCACACGTAGCCTACATATCAATACATACACACAAACTATCTAGGTCAAATAGGGGAGAGGGGTTGTGCCGTGAGGTGTTGCTTGGTCTGTTTTTTGAAACCAGGTTTGCTGTTTATTTGAGCAATATGAGATGGAAGGAAGTTCCATGCAATAAGGGCCCTATATAATACTGTACGCTTTCTTGAATTTGTTCTGGAAACTTGGGGACTGTGAAAAGACCCCCGGTGGCATGTCTGGTGGGATAAGTGTGTGTGTCAGAGCTGTGTGTAAGTTGACTTGTAAGAACTTTGATGATATCTGTACATTATAGGAGCACCTGTGATGACAAAAGTACAATGATTCTTGTGTTGCATTTTCTTGAGATTAAGAATCAGTGGTTGACACCTTGCAAGTGCATGAAAAGGTCAACTGTACAAAGTCAGATGTCTATGTGTTGAAACTATATTTTAGGTAACAGATGGATAAAGGGAACTAAGAGTTCCTGTTGATACTATGTTCCAGTCTTACTTCCAGTCTGACATGATAGCAATAAGGGGAAGAGTGATTGGGAAACTAACTGCCAATAACGCAATAAGCTGAACTCCGCCTAGCAGAGACATCTTTGTATTAGCAACTATTAATTATGAGCTTATATGGTGTTAATAAGGGACATCACCCTGGGCGGGGTGATCCTCAGTAGGGGATAAAAAGGGAAAACACCATCTTTTGAACTGAGTGTTGCTTGCAAATTGCTGTAAGTGTAAACTCCGTGTTGCAATCCTTATTAAACAAACTAACCTCTGATCAAATAAGTTTTCCTGTGGTCTCGTGTGCACATAGGGCAGAATTCCCTTACAGACTATGCAAACAATTTGGGATTTTCAACACATTCATGTTTCTTATAAAAAGAAGAAGTGATGCACTCAGTCTCTCCTCAACTCTTAGCCAAGAGAGACTGGCATGCATAGTATTTATATCAGTCTTCTGATTACAATTAAGAGCAAAACGTACCGCTCTATTCTGGGCCAGCTGCAGCTTTACTAGGTCTTTCCTTGCAGCACTGGACCACACGACTGGACAATAATCAAGATTAGACAAAACTAGAGCCTGCAGAACTTGCTTTTTGGAGTGTGGTGTCAAAAAATCAGAGCATCTCTTTATTGCGGCTAGACCTCTCCCAATCTTTACAACCATTGAATCTATATGTTTTGACCATGACAGTTTACAATCTAAGGTAATGCCAAGTAATTTAGTCTCCTCAACTTGTTCAACAGTCACACAATTCATTACCAGATTCAGCTGAGGTCTATAACTTAAGGAATGATTTGTACCAAATACAATGCTCTTATAGTTTTAGAGATGTTCAGGACCAGTTTATTACTGGCCACCCATTCCAAAACAGACTGCAACTCTTTGTTAAGGGTTTCAGTGACTTCATTAGCTATTGTTGCTGATGTGTATATGGTTGAATCATCAGCATACATGGACACACATGCTTTGTTTAATGCCAGTGGAAGGTCATTGGTAAAAATAGAAAAGAGTAGAGGGCCTAGAGAGCTGCCTTGCGGTACTTTACATGTTTGACATTAAAGAAGCTTCCATTAAAAACCCTTTGAGTTATGTTAGATAGGTTGAAAAGCCATAGCATATACGTTTTTTCAACAACAGGTTTTGATCAATAATATCAAAGGCTGCACTGAAATCTAACAGTACAGCTCCCACAATCTTCTTGTTATCAATTTCTCTCAACCAATCATCAGTCATTTGTGTCAGTGCAGCACATGTTGAGTGTCCTTCTCTATAAGCATGCTGAAAGTTTGTTAATTTGTTTACAGAGAAATAGCATTTTATTTGGTGAAACACATTTTTTTCCAACAGTTTTCTAAGACCTGTTAGAACCAGTAAAGGCCGCTTTACCACTCTTGGGTAGTGGAATTACTTTGGCTTCCCTCCAGGCCCGAGGACAAAGACTTTCCTTCAGGCTCAGATTAAAAATATGACAGATAGGAGAGGCTATAGAGTCAGCTACTGTCCTCAGTAGCTTTCCATCTGTTGTCAATGCCAGGAGGTTTGTCATTATTGATCGATAACAATTTATCCACCTCTCCCACACTAACTTGACAAAATTCAATACTTGCAGTGCTTTTCTTTCATTTTATCGCCCCAAGTTCTTTTTCTATCATTCTTTATATCATTTATCTTGGCTTCATAATAAAGTTTATTCTTTTTGTTGAGTTTGGTCACATAATTTCTCAATTTGCAGTACAGATGTGCATCCAGACTTATTAGCCACTCCTTTTGCCCCATCTCTTTCAAACATACAGTTTTTAAACTCCTCATCAATCCATGGAGCCCTAACATACCTAACAGTCAGTTTCTTAACAGGTACATGTTTATCAATAATTGGAAAAGCAATTTCATATGGTAAAAACAGGTAAACACATTATCAGTCAACAATATCAGTTAACGGGAGCACTGTGTATGTTCTCTGATGAATTTTAAGTCAATGAGATGTAAAATATCAATATACACGCTAAGAGAAATAATTGATCTCTCCTGTGTGGATTCTCTTATGACGTTTTAGTGACTTATGAGTAATATGTTTTCCCACAGTCTGAGCTTTTGTAAGCCTTCTCCTCTGTGTGCAGTCTCATGTGTTCTTTCAGGCTTCCTAAATGGGCAAAAGCTTTGCACCCTGGGAGGAGTGGTAAGGCTTCTCCCCTTTGTGTATTATCTCATGTTGGTTCAGGTTGCTTTTCTGGTTAAAACTCCTTCCACAATGGGAGCAGTGTTAGGCTTCTCCCCTGTGTGTATTCTCTCATGTTTCTTCAGATCACCTGACCGGTTGAAACACTTTCCACACTGGGAGCAGTGGTAAGGCTTCTCCCCTGTGTGAATTTTCTCATGAGCTTTCAGGTGTCCTTTCTGGTTAAAACTCTTTCCACACTGCAAGCAGTGGTAAGGCTTCTCCCCTGTGTGTATTCTCTCATGTTGTTTCAGCTCCCATAAGAGGTTACAACCCTTTCCACACTGGTAACAGTTGTAAAGATTCTCCCCTGTGTGTATTCTCTCATGTTGTTTCACGGCCCCTAACTGGTTAAAACACTTGCCACAATGGGAGCACTGGTAAGTCTTCTCCCCTGTGTGTATTATCTCATGAACGTTCAGGTTCCTTAACTTGTTAAAACTCTTTCCACACTGGGAGCACTGGTAAGGCTTCTCCCCTGTGTGTATTCTCTTATGGGCTTTCATGTGTCCTTTCTGGTTAAAACTCTTTCCACACTGCGAGCTGTGGTAAGGCTTCTCCCCTGTGTATTCTCTCATGTTGTTTAAGCTCCCATAAGAGGTTACAACCCTTTCCACACTGGGAACAGTGGTATGGCTTCTGCCCTGTGTGTAATCGCTCATGTCGTTTCAGGGACCCTAACAGGTTAAAACTCTTTCCACACTGGAAGCAGTGGTAAGGCTTCTCCCCTGTGTGTATTCTCTCATGTTGGTTCAGGTTTCCTTTATGGCTCAAATTCTTTCCACACTCGGAACAGTGGTAGGGCTTCTCCCCTGTGTGTATTTTCTCATGTTGTTTCAGCTCCCATAAGTGGTTACAAGCCTTTCCACAGTGGGAGCACTGGTGTCGTCTTGCTGGTTTGGACGTCCCTGGCTCTGGTTCCTCTGAGTCTGGTCTTTCTCCTGCCAAAGACAATGTGTTTTTTAAAATAGAGACCTGAATGAAACCTCCACATGATAAAACGGCCTTGCTACGAGGGTAAATCCTAATAAGATCCCTCAATAACCTAAGGCTAGTTTTAACAACCTTGGTGTGATTTTAAAACAAATGTTGTAGAGTATCCTGGTAATTACTGATAATGTTTACATTACTTATTCATTCTGTTTTACAAATTAGAACACAAAAAACTAAACAGTTCTCGGACACTTAAGACACAGGCGTCACTGGATTCCAATAGAGCAGGTGGTTCTAAATATATAACTTTCATAGCTGTATGATACAGAATGCGACCTACAGTCGTGGCCAAATGTTTTGAGAATGACACAAATATTAATTTCCATAAAGTTTGCTGCTTCAGTGTCTTTAGATATTTTTGTCAGATGTTACTATGGAATGCTGAAGTATAATTACAAGCATTTCATAAGTGTCAAAGGCTTTTGTTGGCAATGACATGAAGTTGATGCAAAGAGTCAATATTTGCAGTGATGACCCTTCTTTTTCAAGACCTCTGCAATCCACCCTGGCACGCTGTCAATTAACTTCTGGGCCACATCCTGACTGATGGCAGCCCATTCTTGCATAATCAATGCTTGGAGTTTGTCAGAATTTGTGGGGTTTTGTTTGTCCAACCGCCTCTTGAGGATTGACCACAAGTTCTCAATGAGATTAAGGTCTGGGGAGATTCCTGGCCATGGACCCAAAATATTGATGTTTTGTTCCCCGAGCCACTTAGTTATCACTTTTTCGTTATGACAAGGTGCTTCATCATGCTGGAAAATGCATTATTCGTCACCAAACTGTTCCTGGATGGTTGGGAGAAGTTGCTCTCGGAGGATGTGTTGGTACCATTCTTTATTCATGGCTGTGTTCTTAGGCAACATTGTGAGTGAGCCCACACCCTTGGCTGAGAAGCGACCCCACACATGAATGGTCTCAGGATGCTTTACTGTTGGCATGACACAGGACTGATGGTAGCGCTCACCTTGTCTTCTCCGGACAAGCTTTTTTACGGATGCCCCAAACAATCGGAAAGGGGATTCATCAGAGAAAATGACTTTACCCCAGTCCTCAGCAGTCCAATCCCTGTACCTTTTGAAGAATATCAGTCTGTCCCTGATGTTTTTCCTGGAGAGAAAAGGCTTCTTTGCTGCCCTTCCTGACACCAGGCCATCCTCCAAAAGTCTTTGCCTCACTGTGCATGCAGATGCACTCACACCTGCCTGCTGCCATTCCTGAGCAAGCTCTGTACTGGTGGTGCCCCAATCCCGCAGCTGAATCAACTTTAGGAGACAGTCCTGGCGCTTGCTGGACTTTCTTGGGTGCCCTGAAGCCTTCTTCACAACAATTGCACCGCTCTCCTTGAAGTTCTTGATGATCCGATAAATGGTCGATTTAGGTGCAATCTTACTGGCAGCAATATCCTTGCATGTGAAGCCCTTTTTGTGCAAAGCAATGATGACGGCTCGTGTTTCCTTGCAGGTAACCATGGGTGACAGAGGAAAAACAATGATTCCAAGCACCACCCTCCTTTTGAAGCTTCCAGTTTTTGGGGGGGATTCAGTTAATTTGCATGGCAAACAGGGACTTGGCAATTCATTGCAATTCATCTGATCACTCTTCATAACATTCTGGAGTATATGCAAATTGCCATCATACAAACTGAGGCAGCAGACTGTGAAAATTCATATTTGTGTCATTCTCAAAACTTTTGGCCACAATTGTACACACTTCCTTAAACATAAAATAAGTAAATAAGTAATTTTAAGTGGAAGTCCAAAACTTGTTTTACGTCGAAGACACAAAGCACATCAGTAACTTCTCCCCGTTGTCGAAAGGGTTCGACACCTGCTGTTTAAATGGCCCAATTTCTTATTTAGACGTTCACAGATTTAACATTTTGACTAATGCTGATGTCATATTTTGGGTAAAGTAAAAAATAAAGTGAAATATTTGGGAAGATGTTCCTAAAACTGAGAGTAACTACAATAAACAAAAATATTAACGCAACATGTAAAGTGTTGGATGTTTCATGAGCTGAAAAAAAAGATTGCAGAATTTTTTACATCCCTGTTAGTTAACATTTATTCTTTGCCAAGATAATCCATGCACCTGACAGGTGTGGCATATCAAGAAGCTGATTGAACAGCTTGATTATTACACAGTTGCACCTTGTGCTGGGGACAATAACAGGCCACTCTAAAATGTGCAGCTTTTTCACACAACAATGCCACAGATGTCTCAGAGGGAGCGTGCAATTGGCATGCTGACTGCAGGAATGTCAATTTTATATATATATTTTTTACATTGGAGACAGACACAAAGCACAGTAACATTTCCCCATTGTCGATAGGGTGGACACTGAGAAAAATGACAAGATTGTATTAATACTGTTTAGCCATCGAATAGCTTTGATGGGTACTCTCTCATCTGTGTCTATGGGACTGAGTTGGGCCTCTGGAGCTTGAGCTGACAATTGATTCATGACTTACTGATAAAAACCTACAGCCGGGTTGGGGGGTTAAAACAACACCAGGTGCAGATGACCACAGGATGAACCCAGGATGGCTTGTGATGCCCCCCGATCAGCATGGGAGGGGTGGAACCAGCCCTGACTAAGCATTTATAAGAGCTCTGTTTTCATTCAAGGTTAAGCTCTCGGCAACACACTCAAGAGTGTGGGGTCAACAGCTTCATTATTGCAATAATTAATCAATATTAAATCAAGATGATTGTTTGAAGAAATGACAAAGTCTCTCTCAGTATACATGAATTTCCACAACAACGCCAGCTGTGACAATTTCTTTTATTTAGACGTTCACAAATTTTGTACATTTTGACTATCACAAATGTCATGATAGTTTGTGTAAAGTAAAAACAATTTGGGGGTAGATGTTGCTAAAAAATATAAAACACAACATGTAAAGTGTTGGTCCCATGTTTCATGAGCTGAAATAAAAGACACCAGAATTTTTCCATAAGCATGAAAGATTATTTCTCATGAATGTTGTGCACAAATGTGTTTACATCCTGTTAGTGAACATTTATCATTTGCCAAGATAATTCATCCACCTGACAGGTGTGGCATATCAAGCTGATTAAACAGCATGATCATTACACAGGTGCACCTTGTGCTGGGGAGAATAAAAGGCCACTAAAATGTGCAGTTCTGTCACACAACACAATGCCACAGATGTCTCAGGTTTTGAGGGAGCGAGCAATTGGCATGCTGACTGCAGGAATATCCACTGGAGCTGTTACCAGATAATTGAATGTTAAATTCTCTACCAGAAGCCGCCTCCAACGTCATTTTAGAGAAATTGGCAGTACATCCAACTGGCCTCACAACCACAGAACACATGTAACGACGCCAGCCCAGGACCTCCACATCGTCTGAGACCAGCCACCCGAGTTGTATTTCTCTTTGTAATGAAGCCCTTTGTGGGGAAAAACGAATTCTGATTGGCTGGGCCAATGCCCTCCAGGGCCCACCAATGGCTGCGCCCCTGCCCAGTCATGTAAAGTCCATGACTGACTTATATGAACTGTAAATCGTTAAAATTGTTGTTTATATTTTGGTTCAGTATACACACACAGTGCATTCGTTAAGTATTCAGACCCCTTCACCTTTTCCAAATTTTGTTACATTTCAGCATTATTCTAAAATTTATTAAATTGTTTTTTCCCTCGTCAATCTAAACTCAGCAAAAAAAAGAAACGTCCTCTCACTGTCAACTGTGTTTATTTTCAGCAAACCTAACATGTGTAAATATTTGTTGGAACATAACAAGATTCAACAACTGAGACATAAACTGAACAAGTTCCACAGACATGTGACTAACTGAAATTGAATAATTTGTCCCTGAACAAAGGGGGGGTCAAAATCAAAAGTAACAGTCAGTATCTGGTGTGGCCACCTGTTGCATTAAGTACTGCAGTGCATCTCCTCCTCATGGACTGCACCAGATTTGACAGTACTTGCTGTGAGATGTTACCCCACTCTTTCACCAAGGCACCTGCAAGTTCCCGGACATTTCTGGGGGGAATGGCCCTAGCCCTCACCCTCCGATCCAACAGGTCCCAGACGTGCTCAATGGGATTGAGATCCGGGCTCTTCGCTGGCCATGGCAGAACACTGACATTCCGGTCTTGCAGGAAATCACGCACAGAACGAGCAGTATGGCTGGTGGCATTGTCATGCTGGAGGGTCATGTCAGGATGAGCCTGCAGGAAGGGTACCACATGAGGGAGGAGGATGTCTTCCCTGTAACACACAGCTTTGAGATTGCCTGCAATGACAACAAGCTCAGTCTGATGATGCTGTGACACACCGCCCCAGACCACGACGGCCTCTCCACCTCCAAATCGATCCCTATCCAGACAGGCTTCGGTGTAATGCGCATTCCTTCGACAATAAACGCAAATCCGACCATCACCACTGACAACCGCGACTTGTCAGTGAAGACCACTTTTTGCCAGTCCTGTCTGGTCCAGTGACGGTGGGTTTGTGCCCAGAGGCGACGTTGTTGCCGGTGATGTCTGGTGAGGACCTGCCTTTCAACAGGCCTACAAGCCCTCAGTCCAGCCTCTCTCAGCCTATTGCGGACAGTCTGAGCACCGATGGAGGGATTGGTGTGTTCCTGGTGTAACTTGGGCAGTTGTTGTTGCCATCCTGTACCTGTCCCGCAGGTGTGATGTTTGGATGTACCAATCCCATGCAGGTGTTGTTACACGTGGTCTGCCACTACGAGGACGATAATCTGTCCATCCTGTCTCCCTGTAGCGCTGTCTTAGGCGTCTCACAGTACGGACATTGCAACTTATTGCCCTGGCCACATCTGCAGTCCTCATGCCTCCTTGCAGCATGCCTAAGGCACATTCACGGAGATGAGCAGGGACCCTGGGCATCTTTCTTTTAGTGTTTCCAGAGTCAGTAGAAAGGCCTCTTTAGAGTCCTAAGATATCATAACTGTGACCTTAATTGCCTACCATCTGTAAGCTGTTTGTGTCTTAACGACCGTTCCACAGGTGCATGTTCATGAATTGTTTATGGTTTCATTGAACAAGCATGGGAAACCGTGTTTAAACCCTTTACAATAAAGATCTGTGACGCTATTTTGATTTTTAAAAATAATCTTTGAAAGACAGGGTCCTGAAAAAGATAGGTACATTTTTTGGCTGGGTTTATTTTGTATATGTTTTATGGGTTGAAAAGTGTTTTTTTTCTCAGACATAAATAAACAACTCCAGGTGAAAGACAAAGGCCTTAGCTGTAATAAAATAACAAATTAACTGGCAAAGCAGCAGAGCAAGGCCCGCATCCAGCAACGTCACGAGTCACGTTTTTGCAGCGGTTTCATTACAGCACTACAGGGAGAGAGAAAAAAATCCACTGGGCTAGTTTCAATGTATGGAATCACTTAGGAGTTTCTGGATTTTGGGTAAAACTTCTCCGTTAAAGCATCAGACTCCATAGTAATTCATCATTAGATGCTACAGTTCTCCTTTAACACTCTATAATGCTTCATCATTAGATGCTACAGTCCTCCTTTAAGACTCCATTATGTTTCATCATTAGATGCTACAGTCCTCCTTTAAGACTCCATAATGTTTCATCATTAGATGCTACAGTCCTTCTTTAAGACCCCATAATGTTTCATCATTCGATGCTACAGTCCTCCTTTAAGACTCCATAATGTTTCTTCATTAGATGCTACAGTCCTCCTTTAAGACTCCATAATGTTTCATCATTAGATGCTACAGGCCTCCTTTAAGACTCCATAATGTTTCATCATTAGATGCTACAGTCCTCCTTTAAGACTCCATAATGTTTCATCATTAGATGCTACAGTCCTCCTTTAAGACTCCATAATGTTTCATCATTAGATGCTACAGTCCTCTAAGACTCCACAATGTTTCATCATTAGATGCTACAGTCCTCCTTTAAGACGCCATCATGTTTAGAATGTGTCTGGAAGCGCT